>NC_133791.1:1461427-1516696 GCF_003597395.2 Chelonoidis abingdonii | reverse complement strand
AGACCCAGGGGGCTCTGGGTCTTGTGGGGTCCCCCAGGGATAAGTTGGGGCGACTTGAGGGCTGATAGGAGCCAAAATCCTATCTGGTGGCAGCGAGATAAGAGCCAAGCTGGGTATAAGCTTGGGGGGAGAATCATAGTAAGCACCCAGATTTTGGACGCTAAGGTCCAGATTTGGGACAGACGCTTATCACAGTGACTAACTCCAGGCCAGCGGCTCAGAATTCTCCCACTCTCTGCCAAGGGAATCTCATCTCTCTTCCAACAATCAGCCCAGGGACCCAGAGCAGATATATTTATCGAGCAGAACTGAGCTCCTAGGCAGCTTTCACTGGGCTGGCAGAGGAGGAGCCATTGTGGTCAGTGATGGCATGACTGGGAGAAGAGAAGACTGGATTCAGCAAAGGCTGCTGGGAGAGCCTACAAGAGTCACAGGCCACGGCCACTCCACTGAGGGCGCTGTGGAGAGTCTGTGGCATATATGAAAATCCTACAGCTCAGCTCCCTTTGGGTGTGGTGGTGCTTGGTGCATACCCCGTCCCACCAGGAGGGCTTTCTGAGTAACAGAGACTGAATCCCCTGGGACCTGTTTGAGAGGCAAGGAGCAAGGCCATTTCTGGCCACACACCAGGACTCAGTTTATTCAGAGTTACAGAGCCTTGTACTAAGTTTCAGGAGGGATGGGAAGCCCAGCATGTAGGAATGAGTCTGGGATGGACATGCGAGCCCGGCTCCCAGCGGGGTGCCTCAGGAGGGTCACACTAGCATGATTACTGCTCATCTAGAAAGGGGTGGAGTTCATTAACCTGGCTGGTATCTAGTGAAAACCAAAAGCCTTGTCCCACATGCTGCCATGACCATGCTGAGGCAAGAGGGAACACGTCTCACTGTAACATCCTGCCCAGCACTGAGACACAAATACCTGAGTCAGGTGCAGTGCAGCAGAAGCTTGCAGCACTAAGCCCACAATTAGCAGTAGTGTTACCGTGCCTGCAGGAGATAGCTGGACGCACTTCTCTCATTACAGGGCAAGTTATCCTTTACAGCAGTGGTTGTAAACCAGGGGTACATGCACCCCTGTGGGTATGCAGGAGTCTTCTGGGGGTACATCAGCTCATCTAGAGATTTGCCTAGTTTTACAACAGGCTACATAAAAACCACTAGCAAAGTCAGGACAATCTATAATTTCATACAGAGAATGAATGTTTATACGCTCTAGACGCTATACACTGAAATGTAAGCGCAATATTTATATTCCAATTGATTTGGAATATCAATATTTTTATAATGAGATGGTAAAAATGAAAATCTAAGCAGTGTTTCCATAAGAGTGAGGCTGTGACACTTCTGTATGTGTGTGTCTGATTTTGTAAGCAAGTAGTTTTTAAGTGAGGTGAAACTTGGGGGGCCATGCAAGACAAATCAGACTTCTGACAGGGGTACAGTGGTCTGGAAAGGTTGAGAGCCACTGCTCTGCAGGACTAAGCTACCCACACTCTGATCCCAGGCTTTTGCCCAGCCAAGCCCTGCATCTAGGACTCCAGACTCCTGTGTCCCTTTTGTTGCAGTGGGAAGAGCTTATTTACGGTTTTGAGCCTGGGGCAGCAGGCTAACATCACAGAGCTGAGAAACCTATTTGCACCTAAAAATATGCCCAGACAATTTGCTTGCAAGGTGCAGCAGGAACTCCTCTAGCTTTGTCTGGGTTTCAGGTTCCTTCCCTCACCCGCTAGCTCCGTCAGAGAGGCTTCCTCACACAGAGATCCCCCACAGCAGAGGGGCAGACTGCATAAACACAGCATAAGCACTACGCTTTTCTTGTCAGAGGCAAATCGTCTTTCTGCAAAATTCAAGCAGGACTCACTGGTTCCCGCCAGCAGAGGGGCCCAGCACCATGCTCAGGTCACAGACTACCAGCGTACTCTCCTGGGGGCTAGAAACTGGCGGTTATGAGACTTATGGAAACCAGAGAGGCAGTTAGTTCCCAGCTGTGGAGATGTAACTAACCAGCCTAAGGAAGAGACTACAGCAAACATATAACTGGACTACGCACCATTTTCTGACAGCTCTGAGCCCCACCCCTCTCAGCGGTGACCAGTAGAAGGCCTGGGCTGAAAACAGCACAGAAACGACCAAGTTCTGCAACGGAAGGACAGGCCCTAGGGACCCGAGGAAGACATTGTTCTGAAGAGGCTTAGTAGCAGGGTCGGCACAGGGAAACAAGGAGGCTGACACATCTGGATGCCAACAGGCAGAGTTTGCTTTGTGAGTGGAGAGGTTATGTGCACAGTTAAGTGGAAGTGCATCTCCAAGATGAGACTCTTTGTTTGGAAGAAGTAATTTGGGGCATCTCCGCCCCTCGCCCATAGCAGTGGTTCAGCCTCAAGCTAACCCATTCCTTACGGCGGCAGCACCAAGTCCCCTCTGCATCCAGAACCTGGCCTGCTCCCTCCAGTCCCTCAAAGCTCCACAGCCCAAATATTTGTTCTCTCATAGCAGAATGCACCATCACCAGCTACTGGAGAGGAGAGAAGGGTACGAAACACACAGGAGTGGCGACAGGAGGCCAACAGGCGTGCAGAAGTGGCCAAGAGAGGAGAGCCTTGGGACTCCGGAGTCAGGACTAGGGCCAGCAAGTGCGAAGCCCTCAGTCCCGAGCAGATGAGGGACTGCTGCTGACGGAGTCCAGTCCGATTACTGTATCTGAGAAGGATGAGAGAAATGTGCCTGCTGTGAAGCTTTGCTGCCCACACTTTGCAATCATTCCCCAGAGAACACAATAACCACTCTGTGCACGCTGCATCTCCAGGGCCTCTGACAGCCTAGTAACAGCTTCTCCATTGGCTGGCCCACAGGAATTACCATCTCACTTGACCTATTAGGAATAATGATGGGAGCAAGGCAGGAATCCTTTTCTACGGGTAAGAGAAAGTTGCTCAAAGAACAAGGAAACTTGCAGCCCTGGGATAAACAAGGAGACTCAGGGACCCGTTTCAACCCATCTCTGCCTTGTGAGCAGGAGAAGGGAGATTGAAGAGTTTCCTTCCTGCATCCCGGCCACCCGCTGCCCCAAGGATTTACTACTTCTGCTTTACAGGGAACAGAGGAACTTTGACTATTAAACAGCTTAGAAAACGTATCTATGATCCCAAGTCAGCAGGCTGCAACTAGGATAGGGAGTTACACCCTAAGACAGCTCCCTGCCTCATTCACATGCCAAGTTCTAGTCAGGAGTCCTCAGCAGAGAGCCTCTCAGATCCCAGATAGCATCTGCAGCCCCGCTGGCTGCTCATTTGTTAGTTGCCAGAACAAACTGCTTCAGAGCTTGAACAGAGAACCCCAAGCTTCAGTCTTGGCAGGAGAGGAGGTTTTCCTGGTTCCCACCTAGAGTCCCTCACCTAGGGTGACCAGATGTCCCGATTTTATAGGGACAGTCCCGATTTTTGGGTCTTTGTCTTATATAGGCTCCTATTACCCCCCACCCCCGTCCTGATTTTTCACATTTGCTGTCTGGTCACCCTACCCTCACCCAGTGTGATACAGACAAGCATGGCCCCTGGCTGCTGGCAGTTCCCTAGATACCAACCGAGGGCAGAATGGGCCCTGAGAGCACGGTGACCTGGAAAGCATTTCACCATCATGCAACTCCTGTCCCAGGGATGATGATTTTTCACCTATTGTTTGAAATCCAAATGGCTGTTTATTTTATCACACTGCAGCTGTCTTGGTGACTCAGCAGTGAAATGATGGTAGGGCCACCATGCTCCAGGTCCTCTGCTGCCCTGGGAGGCAAAAGCATTTGTCACAATCAACTTTATTTACATCACAGAACAACACAATAACTTACTATCAGTTAAATATTTGTTTGAACTGAACATGAACATTTATGCAACAAGTTAGGCACAGAGGCCTAGTGCAATCTGTCTCTATTAACAGTAGCCAAGTGTGGGAATGGCTGTATTTAGCACTGCCTCTGGAGAGAGCTCTATGCCAACATGGCACCGACAGTGAGAACAGGACTGGAGGAGTGAGGACACTGCAAGGTCAGGACCAGGGTGTAGCAGTACCTGGAGGCGGGAGCTAAGAAGAGCAGCACACAGACAACCTACAGCACACCCGGGAAAGGTGCAGTCCCAACAGCATTGGAGACTGAGGTTCTCCATCTACCAACAGAAGAGGTATTGCATGGGCACTTGTCATAAACAGATAGCTACGGGTTAATGTTTCTTTCACCTGTAAAGGGTTAACAAAGGGAACCAAACACCTGACCAGAGGACTAATCAGGAAACTGGATTTTTAAAAGCTCAGGGAGGGAATGTTTGGGTCTGTGTCTTTTGTTCTCGTCTCTCGGTATGAGAGGGATCTTTCTATCTTCAAGCTTCTAATCTTCAGTTTCCAAGTTGTGAGTACAAAGGTAGAAAAAACAATAGGCTTTATTGTTTTTTGTATTTACATGTGTGTAGTTGCTGGATGTTTAAATTGTATTTCTTTTGGATAGGCTGTTTTATTCATATTTTCTCTTTAAGGCAATTGACCCTGTATATTTGTTATCTTGGATACAGAGAACATTTTATGTCTTTTCTCTTTTTATATAAAGCTTTTCTTTTTTAAAACCTGTTGGATTTTCTTTCTAAGTGAGCCTCTAGGGATAGAATCCTGTGCCAGGATACGTCTCTCTCAGTGACAAAAGACGGGAGGGGAAAAAGAAGGAGGGAAAGGTAAATTGCCTCTGTTTTGTAATTCAAGGAGTTTAAGTACAGTAATCTTCCAGGATAACCCACGTGAGGAAGCCTGGGGAGGAAGTAAAGAGAAGACAAGGGGAGGGGGTTATTTCCCTTTGTGGTAAGACTCAGGAATCTGAGTCTTGGGGTCCAGGGAAGGTATTTGGGGAGACCAGAGTCAGCCAAACACTGGAAATTTTTGGCTGGTGGCAGCGCTATCAGATCCAAGCTAGTAATTAAGCTTGGAGGTTCCATGCAGGCACCCACATTTTGGACTCTAAGGTTCAGAATTGGGATTTATGCTTATGACAGCACTCCAGAGCAGGTACCGCAGCTTTTTCCATACTGCCCCCACCCACTACCAAGGGGTAATATATGCCTGTGGATTTAGGCTCCTAAGTCACTTCTAAATATGGGACAAGGAAGAGTCTGAGAATCTTACCCATAGTGTTTTTGCCATGCAGGACATCTTTCCAGCTCAGCCACTCTGAGTACTTTCCTATAGGCCACATAGACACTGACTTCCGGTCACTACAGACCTGGTCTGGATTCAAATCAGTAACCAGGTTAGTCCATTTTCTGATAATTCCCTTTTCCTTTGGGCTTTGCCATGTGCTATGCAGATAATACACTTTATTTGCAGTTGAAATGTCACTTTGAAAAACCCTATAGACAAAGATCGAAATATCCAACGGTATCTACAGGGCACCTATCACAGCCGCTGGACACCGGGTTACCTTCAGCGCCAAGCTGAATCCAACGTTGAAACAACCGTAAAGAATAAAGCTGTCAGACACATAGGAGAACATAAATTGTTGGGCAAAAGTCAACATGGTTTCTGTAAAGGGAAATCATGTCTTACTAATCTATTAGAGTTTTTTGAAGGGGTCAACAAACATGTGGACAAGGGGGAATCCAGCGGACACAGTGTACTTAGATTTCCAGAAAGCCTTTGACAAGGTCCCTCACCAAAGGCTCTTACGTAAATTAAGCTGTCATGGGATAAGACGGAAGATCCTTTCATGGATTGAGAACTGGTTAAAAGACAGAGAACAAAGGGTAGGAACAAATGGTAAATTTTCAGAATGGAGAGGGGTAATTAGAGGTGTTCCCCAAGAGTCAGTCCTAGGACCAATCTTTTTCAATTTATTCATAAATGATCTGGAGAAAAGGGTAAACAGTGAGGTGGCAAAGTTTGCAGATGATACTAAACTGCTCAAGATAGTTAAGACCAAAGCAGACTCTGAAGAACTTCAAAAAGATCTCACAAAACTAAGTGACCGGGCAACAAAATGGCAAATGAAATTTAATGTGGATAAATGTAAAGTAATGCACATTGGGAAAAACAACGCCAACTATAAACGCAATATGATGAGGGTTAAGTTAGCTACAACTTATCATGAAAGAGATCTTGGAATCATTGTGGATAGTTCTTTGAAGACGTCCACGCGATGTGCAGCAGCAGTCAAAAAAGCAAACAGGATGTTAGGAATCATTAAAAAAGGGATAGAGAATAAGACAGAATATCTTATTGCCCTTATATAAATCCATGGTACACCCATATCTTGAATACTACACACAGATGTGGTCTCCTCATCTCAAAAAAGATATACTGGCATTAGAAAAGGTTCCGAGAAGGGCAACTAAAATAATTAGGGATTTGGAACAGGTCCCATATGAGGAGAGATTAAAGAGGCTAGGACTTTTCAGCTTGGAAAAGAGGAGACTAAGAGGGGGATATGATAGAGGTCTATAAAAATCATGAGTGACGTGGAGAAAGTGAATAAGGAAAAGTTATTTACTTGTTCCTATAAGAACTAGAGGCCACCAAATGAAATTAATGGGCAGCAGGTTTAAAACAAATAAAAGGAGGTCCTTCTTCACACAGCGCACGGTCAATCTGTGGAACTCCTTGCCTGAGGAGGTTGCGAAGGCCAGGACTATAACAGGGTTTAAAAGAGAACTGGATAAATTCATGGAAGTAAAGTCCATTAATGGTTATTAGCCAGGATGGGGTAAGGAATGGTGTCCCTAGCCTCTGTTTGTCAGAGGGTGGAGATGGACATCAGGAGCGAGATCACTTGATCATTACCTATTAGGTTCACTCCCTCTGGGACACCTGGTACTGGTCACTGTCGGCAGACAGGATAGTGGGCTAGATGGATCTTTTGTCTGACCCAGTTTGGCCATTCTTATGTTCCAGGCAGGGTTCCCAGAGCCCAGGCTGCCTGAACCCCAGTAATAACTCACTAACCCCAGCAGGGCTGGCTTTAGGCCGATTCGCCCGATTCCCCGGAACGGGGCCCCGTGCTGGCACCTTTTTAATTTTTACTTACCCGGTAGCGCTCCAGGTCTTCAGCAGCACTCAAGGACCCACTGCTGAAATGCCGCCGAAGACCCGGAGTAAGTGAAGGACCCGCTGCTGAAGTGCTGCCGAAGACCCGGAGCACCGCCGGGCGAATACGAATCGGGCCCCGTGTGACAAACTGGGACTGTTCTTAATGTTTCCTCTGAATACTGTGTGGGTGCCTCAGTTTCTGGCCGACACACTGTCTCCTGGCAACTAATGGCCTGGGCCCTTCCCCCCTGCAAGGGGATGCTAAAGGTGTGGGAGAACAAAGAGGTCAGGTGAGCTCCTGGCCCGGGAAAGGAACTCAGCAGAGAAGGAGAGGCTGGAGGCGGTTTAAGTGTGGAGCTGGCTGGGGACGGGAATTGAGGGCAGACGGGGTTGTCTGGCTCGCTGGGCCCCAGAACAGACCTGGCTGAGGGATCCCGTTCTCTGTACCTACAAGCTCTGTTTTAGATCGTGTTCCCGTCATCGAATAAACCTCTGTTTTACTGGCTGGGTGAGAGTCACGTCTGACTGTGAAGTGGGAGTGCAGGACCCTCTGGCTTCCCCAGGACCCTGCCTGGGTGGACTTGCTGTGGGAAGCGCATGAAGGGGCATATGCTGAATGCTCCAAGGTCAGACCCAGGAAGGTGAAGCCGAGCGAGCTTTTTGCCCTGAAGACAGTCTGCTCCAAGGGAGAGGAGGCTCTCCAAAGTCCTGGCTGGCTTTGTGGGGAGCAGTTCCAAAGCATCGCCCAGGGACTCCATGACAACCCTGCACTTGCTAAAGCCGGCCTTGAACCCCAGCATGAATCTGCTGCCTCATTCCATGCTCTCCCCCATCCAGCTGAGGCAGCCTGGCTAGCTCAGCATTGCCGTTTGAGGCTGCACTGCCCCGGACTGGGAGGGAGGACAGAGGAGATGTGATCAGAAGCATTCTGTGCCCACCGCACTGAGACGCATCAACAGTCAGAGCTGCCACTGCGCATCAAGTAGGTGAGACGTTCCCCAGAGAAACCGCCTTGGGACCATACCCACACCCTTCACACAATCCACTGATCAGCCCATTAGAAGGCAGCAACTGCCTTGACCAGCCTGAGCCCAGACTGGCTTTAAAGACCTTGAGGTGAAAGGCTCCATATACCATCCTCTGCACTGGGGACTGACCTTTGCCCTCCCCAAATTATAGCACACCCAACCCTTCCAAAGCTTCGGGAGATGTAAGAGTTGGGAAGCAAGCTGCAGCCACACTCCTACACCTGCAGAAAGTGATGTGAACTAATAACCTTGCCTAGAGCTGGGCTGGGAACTCCTGGGCTCACCACCCCATTTCAGCTTACAGGCTCTAAGAGCCTGGGTATTCCCAGCGTTAGCCAGAATTCATGTTATCGGGGGAGGCAGATCCTGCTGCGTCACCATAAGAGTAGAATCCCTTCTCCTCTGTTTAGTAACGTGAGCCCAGCAACCAGCTTGTTTAGTTTTAGGACTTTTCACCCAACCACGACTACAAAGAAACACATCCTAGAAGGAGAAAAGCATAGTTACTTTTCAGCCTTCCCAGTGATCATTTCATCTGCGAGCTGAAAAAATGTCTGCCCAGTTTCTGGCTGGCTGTGCACAATTAGAACAGCAGTGCACACACGAGCTGTGACACCTCAGCCCCTGCCTAACATGAGCCTTCCACACACACAGCAGATTTGACCTACCACCAAGATCCTCAGTAATATCCAGAGTGGAGCTCCAGGAGAAACGTTCCACTGCCCCATACTCCAGCTCCCTCAGAGCAGTCGGAAGAGTTTCCAGCTCATATGTGCCTCGCTTTTTCCAGTACAGAAACATACTGAAGAGAAACCTGGAGGTCTGCTGAAGCAGTCGGTATTTCTGCCTTTGCTGTTAGCTCTCAGCTGCGTGGAACTGTGCCCACAACATGTTTCAGCATCGTGGGACTAGCAGGAGGAGGCCAGACTTCAGCTCTGAGGAGCAGGTCCTGGTGTATGGACAAGTGCTGCATTCATCCTGAGCAATGGGAATTCTGGGGTGGCAGAGGGTGCTACTAGAAACGGACCAATGCTCTGTGCAGTGGGGCAGACAAAGGGCCTTTCTTCAGCCTCCCACAGACATTTCACAAATTTCACTTTCCATCATCTATGAAAGAAATTCAGCTGAGGAGACAAGACACATTTGTGATTATTTTAATCACTAGAAAGAACAGGGCTGTTCAGCAATTCTGCTGTTACAAAAAGTTTTCAAAGGGAAAAATGTGTCCCCCCCAAAATGCTACTACGGCACCTTCCTTCCTCAAAGGAAGCTCACTCCACAAACCAACAGTATCGTCATCAACTGACGGGCACAAACAACGGGTGCTTTGACATCCGCTTCATTACAAAATAAATAAATAAATTTAAAAAACCCATTGACAATTGGTAGCTACTTGAAAAGTTGGTCTGGTGCCAGGCTGGTGGACTGAAGGCAGTAGCTTGTATGACTAATGGAAGGATCAGTGACTGAAATGGACAGATTCCCAGCAAAAGGGTTTTCCAGATGGAGGCAGCATGCTTAGCCTCTGGAGGGAGAGAAAGGGGTTCCAGCGTAACTCACCCTCTGGCTCATCCCTGAAGAATCAGCCACTAGCAGCTCCGGAGACCTGCCCCACCCTGGCTACAAGGAAGGTGTCTGGGATCAAGCAGAATCCAAACATGCAGAGAACATGCCCATGACCTCAGGCAGTGAGGCCACTGAATAATCAAGGGGACAGGCCTGCTTTTCCACTCTGGTGAACTGGTTCCACTCCCTCTTCTGGCTGGCTGTCTCTCTACACAGCTCATCTGAGCAATTAAAGCACCACAGGAGGATCTGAGAGGGAGAAGGGAGCACAGTCTCTTGCTGCTGCTGAATTTTCTGCTGGACCATGAAGCTCAGCAATACACATTTCCTAATGTCTCCTTGGAGGTAAGAGCGGGGCAGAGTCACGCTGAGTCCCAACATTTCAATTTACACCTTGGGGTGAAAGATGGTAAGCGTGAGGCTACTACCCTTACGAGTGGGGTTCACACACTACGGATAAGCATGGCAAACACACCAACACAGATCACGCCTAGTCCTTGAACTTGTCTTTCCCAGGAGAAGCAGTGAGGTCTGAGCTCTAATGGCAGCTCTACCACTGACTCCCTGCATGACCCTCCAACAACTCATTTCAACTATGTGACTCAGGTGCCCCTCTGTAAGATGGGGCCATACACACAGGTGTCAGGAGTGCACTATGATTCACCTCATGAGGTTCAGACTTTCCAGACAAGCAATTACGGAGTTCCATGTCCAATACATTAGGGTAAATAAAACTGGACATTCCAGAATCTTATTGCAAACTACAGACCATTTGCATTTTAAAAAGAACAATTCAGTTGTAAGGTACCTTTTAAATATAAATTTACATTGGTTCCAGTTAAATAAGCATATAGAAATTTCCCATTTTATAGAAGCTGTATTCTGTAAAGAGGTGCAGATCTAAAATGAAATGGAAGGTCAGAGGTGATCCCTGGTGCAGGAGTTGCAGAGGAGAAAACTCTTGCATCGAAGTCAGAATGTGCAGAGGGACAGATAGCAGGTCAGTACTGAACCAGCAGAGACAAGAGCTGAGAGATCTGCTGGAACAAGTGCATGGAGGGTCTGAAAAGTGAGGAGAGCAATTTTGAAATGGATCCTGAAATGAACCAGGAGGCAGTGGGGATATCTAAAAAGAGAGGGTGATGTGCTCCCATTCCTTTGAACATTCAGTAAGGTAAGGTAAGGCAGGCAGCAATATGTGCACACGCTGGAGGCTACTGAGAAGGGAGTTTGAAAAGTCAAGGCAGAAGATGCTTCTGTCAACAGAGCCAGAAGATTCCTACGCCCAAGGAAAGGAAAGAGCGAGGAGACTCTCAGACACAAGGCAATTCAGTTCATAGCTAGACTATAGCGCACACACACTAGAGTGAGAAACAAGCCAAGCTGCCATCTGCTTCAATTTGAAACAGCTGAGTCCTAAATCCCTCAAATACTGGTTCATGGTGGAAAAAACTGACAGTCCTTAAGACATAACTGCCCAAGTAGGCGCCACGGCATTGGAAGAGCTCATGGCAACATGAAGCTGCCCCAAGAAAAACATCAGCTGGAAGATTCAGTGGGTGCACTTATTTCAAATAACCCCTTTCAGCTGTGATGATGGAAAGGCAGCAGCAGGCACAGCCTGGCACCGGGCAGAGACATGCGGGTTTGCGAGTCACTGTCAATGGGAAGAACCCAGAAAAACAATGGTTAAACCAGAGGCTTTGGGAGCTAGCACATTTCACCAGCGCTCCTGATGCCCACCCTGAACTCAGACACCTGGTTACAAGTCAAGCATTAAGACTGTGGCAAAAATCTGTTCCAATTCACCCTGATGCACACAATGGAATTCCACCATCCCCACCCAAGCAAACAGGAGTGGTTTGTGCAGAACTTAAAAACTGTGTAAGCAGAGTCAGGATGAGCTGTACCCTGACATCTGGTGGTGAAGTATGGGAAGTGTGGAAAGAATGTCTGGAATGCGAATCTCAAATATTTGCATAGGCACGCCCACCCCATCCCAGACTGCCGAGCTGTGGGACTGCTTTGTGACAGAAATGACTCAACCTCAGTTGGGTGGTACTTGCTAGACAAGGGACATGGGTTCCAAAACAGTGAAACGTATAGAGAGGCTGGGGACAGGAAATTTGTGCTGGTGGTGTAGTCTCCTTGTGGAGCCAGAAACATCGTTCACCCCTCCTCTCTCACTGTGGGAATGTCAGAATTGATTTTTTCCCTTAAGAATCGTGTGTACAGGTTACTGTAGCTGAACTCACTTTAGGCTAATGGTGCCCAGCACTGGGCTCCCACTAAGAGCTGAATCACTAAAGAGCTGAAATACTGAGCGGAGAGCACTGAGTACTGGCTAACTAGTGGGGAGCCTGAGCTATACTGTGGAACGAGCAGCTGCGGAGTGGACTGGCTGGAGCGGATCAACGGGATAGCTGGTGGAGCGAACGGCTGGCAGAGCCGGAGTAGCTGTGGATGTATACGGTGAAGCAGCCCACAGAGCCAAGGCGAGCAGTTTGCAGGGGACAACCTGGAGCTCAGAGCTCAACGACGTGACGGCAGCAGAGCAGCTGGATGGAGCGGAGCAGGCGACTAGTTTGTGAGGACGGCTGGAGAGCAGAGTGGAGGGCTGGTTAACCAAGCAGTTCGTGGAAGAAGGCAGAAGCAGAACCAACGGAGCAGGCAGGGCAGTTGGCCCTGGACCACGTAAGGTGCCCTTTCTACCAGGCGGGGGGAAGGGACCTCTGCGGATAGACTTCTTGACTTTGGCGGCGCACTGACCCGGACAGAGACTTTTGATTGTGGGACTTTGTTGACTGTGGGTGCCTCGGGCGGGGGGGGGGGGCTGCTGGATCAAGAGCCAGGGATAAAGCACGCTCCGAGTTTCCTCTGGGGTGGGGTCTTTCGCGCGCGATTGGTCTAGGAACTCTAGTTAAGGTGTTTTCCATTAGTGCTTAGTTGTTTATCTCATGTATTAACTTTTTCTGCTACACCGACAGACTGTGCTTGCTGAGAGGGAAACATTGCCTTGAAGGCACCAGGGGTGTGTGTAAGATTTTCCCAGGTCACTGGGTGGGGGCTCGAGCTGGTTTGGCATTGTGTTATTGAAACAGAACCCCTGGATACTGAACCCGGCCCTTGTTGCTGCCAAATTCAGAGGGGCAGAAGGGTTACAACTGCAACAGCAAAGAGAAAAAGACTTGGGTCCACAGACTGCACTTTTCTGCAGGGAGACCCTCTGGAAAGCCACAAGGCAAGGCTGTAAGAATCCCAGGTCACAGGGTCATTTATCTGAAGATGCTCAATGGAAATGAAGAGGGGACATTTTCACACTTAAGAATCCTTGACTGCCCCTTAGATCTCTGGAGTGCCTGAAGTTTGTACCCTTCCCTTCTCACGTAAGTGTACATATTGTATACTACTCAATACTCCAGAAAGCTTTCTCAAAAACAATTTAAAGAAACTCTAGAGAGAGCCCCTCTGAGCATGTGACGGGGTGGAACAGAGTTGGGAGGACAGCACAGCACCAAGAAGCCAGATAATACCTTTCAAAATACAGTCCCCATGTGGCAGATTCACTCCCTTACACTGCCCATACCCAGCTCTGGCTCTGAGCCTTTCTCGGGGACCTGTGCGCCGTTTGAATTGCACTGTACTGTACCTGCTTCTTCGTTAGACTGTACAGTCCTTCTAGCTGGGACCTGTAACACAGGCTGTTTGGCTCATTTCACCCAGTGTATAGCAGCCTGCTCACCAACTGTCACAGACCCAGGTGTGAGCGGTCAGACAGCACCAAGGGCCAGAGTCAAGAACCAAGCATGGAACCAGGGCTGAAGAAAGGTTTGGAACAAGCCAAGCAAGGAGCAGTTGTAGCTGTGGGCACAAGCATTGAGCAGCCAGCGACCTGCCGCCGCTGCTGAGCTTAATTGCAGATGTGCAGACTCCTTGCAGCCACCTGGCAAGCCAGCCAATCAGGTGATTCTGCCACAGCCCTGCTGGGCTCAAGCTCAGCTGAAGGAACTCAGGCCCATAGTACCTGACACCAACAGGGCCCGCAAACAGCACTGGTATCAGTCTGATAAAGAACAGGCATAACACATCAAATGCTGACAAAGGTTAAGAGCACTTTTCACTGCAAAATTCACCCGGCAAAACAGGAACTCCATCTACAGCCCCCTCCTAGTGATACAGTGATGGGAATAGCTTGTCAGTGCAATAACCAGTTCAGTATGTTCCAGACATCAGTAGCTCCCCCCTAGTTGGGTTTGAACAAGGAACCCGTAATTGGACTGCACTTGGCTTGCACTCACCCTTTCACAATAGCCACGCCCTATGTCCGGCCTCTGGCTCACACACTCAGCGGGGCTGTTTCTAGGCATGCTGGATTTCCCCTGGTCTCCCTGTCAATGCAGATTTTAAATGGTGCTAGGAGGTGGTTTGGGAGGCATCACTGCTAGGCTCAGAGAGTGGCTGGGCCATCGGCTTGATGCCACACCAGTACAGAGGGAACAGGCTCCACAGGGCTGCAGGTGGTTGGAGGAGGCAGTGTATTTTGCAGTTGATTCCTTCTCATGCACAGGATCAGCCTGGGAATTAGGGCAGAAGAGGCTCCTGTCCATGGAGCCAGAAGACTCCTGTTCCCAAGGAAAGGGAAGAGCTAGGACACTCTCAGACACAGCATCAGCTGGGTGCATTGTCTGTGAAGGGCATCTAGGCATCTGACAAAAGGGCTGTGCAGTTCAGCAGCGCTCAGCACCCACTGTCACGTTGCTTGAACTCCAGCCATGACTTCACTGAAACAGTGTTTTAGAAGACACCTACCTGCCTACAGCGCCACATTGCACGGCGTACGAAGGGTCACGGGAAAGTCCTAGTGCAACGGAAAGCAACTGAGCAACGTGTGTGCTAGCTGCCTTCGTGGTACAGTCGCCTGTGGGTGAGGGGCTCTCAGGATAATACAAGTGCAAGGCTGACACACTAGCTGAAGAGAATACTGTGCTGTACCACAAGAGATAACGCTTCCTTGGTGTGCGCAGACACCACCGAGCAAAGCTCAACGCGTCTGTGAGCATATCCAAGGCCTCCAGGATGTACGCCTACAGTGTAATGAGCGACGGCAGCCCATTTGGTTGTGACCCACTATTGGATGGGGGCCCTCCAGCGCTCAAAGCAGGAGCATCGACAACCTGAGCTAAAGGATGACAGCCTGTCACTGGGAGCTGTAGCGTACTCACATCCTCTGTGGACTGGCAGACATGGACAGACACGTAGCACATACTGACATCCTGCAATCACTACTATCCTCACTCCCTTCTCTCCAGCTGCTCTGCTCTCCTCTGCTGGCCCACTCTCCCAGGGGAGGCCACAGCCATGTCCAGCTTAACTGTCTTGTACCAGCACCACTGCATGTTCAGGAAGGTCAGGTCGACTTGCAGCCAACCATGCAGAAACTGCTCTCTGCCATTTCAGTTAGTAGTCAACCTGCAGCAGGGTCTGTTCTGAGTGCACCCTTTGACAGCGAAGTCGGTGCAAAGCACATGTAACCATCTATCAATGCTCCATTTCAGCATCCAAATCCCAGAAGCCTAGGCTGCAGCTGAAGAGATGCTCCAAGCCCAGGGTTACCTAAAAATGCAGCTCATGGGCCAGATGAGGCCAACAGCTGTCCCCTCCTTATAACCACGGGGCAAATACCAAGCTGATTAAGCTGTAGCTTTTCACTGACTGGGGACTCAGCCAACAAGCAATTTCTATCCAGGAACAAGGAAGCACCACATACAAGCAAATGCCGTTATTCGCACTCAAGACTATTATGCATATACATGTAAATTAGGCACAGACCTCTGGCTTCTGGCAAGCTGCCAATCCAGCCCTCAGTGCCAAAGTCTGGGCATCTCTGCTGTGGGCTAACTGTATGAAAAGCAGGCAAAAAATACAATTTCCTGGAAGGTTTCAGGTGGGAGGAGGGGGGAAGGCCAGTTTTCCATACAGCCTTTGACCTGAGACTATCAGACCATCCTGTCATGACACCTGGGCAGAGCTCTCCCCGACCCCATTGCCTATGGAGCTGAAATATTTGCAGCTGAACTTAAGTCACACTTCTCTGATCTTCTCTGTTTTTCTCATCATGCTACCTGCAATGTGCCCCAGTATCTGTGCCAGCTCCAAACCTCACCTTAGAGAAAGTGCATGAGACCAAAGGTGAGACTCTGAATGCTACCAGGCAGGTGCAATGGATTTGCTTATCTTCAGCTGGAGATAGTCAGACACAAAAACAACTAAATGTTTTAAAAAAAGAAAAAAATGCCTCCAACCCCCCCTTCTATCTTTGCACCATCCTTGTTTCGGCATACCCATCTGCTGTCCTGGCTTTGGGGGTCGGGTATCACCAGGGTCACTCCCAGACAGCCATAGATTAGTAGCAGTTTACATAAGTCCCAAGAAAAGGACACACAAGGTGTCAGCTTCAATGAGGAATTAATTTGGTCTCAGAGGCTAATCAGCTCAGCCATGTTAGATTTTCCTTCACTTTTAACCCCTCCTGCATGCCCTGCGCTGTCCCATCTCAGTCAAGGGCAAGGAAACTTCCTCTGACAAAGTAAGCCAGACACCATACTGTATACAAGGCGAGAGCCAAGCACCAACTTGTGCAACATACAAGCCACTTTGGAAAACAGAACTGTCAGTCTATGCTCCATGCTTAAGACTCAGATCAGTTCTGACAAGCATCCCTCCTCCCCAACCCAAGTTCTGTTCTGTTCCCACCTGTACATTTGCTAATGTCCCTTCTCAGGGATCACTAGGCTTCAGTCTAGCAAGATGGCCAGCTATGGTCTGCAGTGTTCATTCTCCAGCACTCCCACAAGGCCAGAGTTTACACTATATTCTGGGACCCAGCCAAGCCCAAGGAACCTGAAAGCACAGGAGGGTCTTAATGGCCAACAGCCCACAGTGACTCAAAGGGAAGGGGAGGACTTACCAGACCAGAGGATATGCCAGGGGGAGTTTGGGGTTTATTGGAAAGAGATCCCCAAAAGTCTGGGGTTAGGATGGGAATTCTGGAAGGTGTGGCTCTGAGAAGCCCTGCACAGTTTACCCACACTCCTAACAAAACCTCTCCTCTTCCATTCACTGTCCCTCCCTTAAGCTTTCCTCAGTCCAGCTCTCTTACTTCCACCATAGCATGGCCTGGCTGCTTCTGAGGATTTTTCTATAATCACCTTCATATCCTTTTCCTGGTCAGCCATGCCGCAGAACTGTTCCATTTAAAATGTACTTGATTTCTGGCTTATTGCCCCCGACTTCTTATTGTAGGTTTGTCTCCATCAAACCACATTTTCCATATACAGACTCAGCCACTGAAAAGAGCCAAATCCCTCTCAATTCAACCCATCCTGGCAGACTACACAAGCTTTTCTTTTAGCCTGAAGTTCTCTATTTGTTAATTGCCTAGGCCAATCTTCAGGCCTTTGGTTGGGGTGTCTCTTGCGGAAATTCATTCAAGCATACTCATATAACACTCAAACTCAAGGGGTACAAATGCCCAGAAAGACAGAACTACAGTACAAAGTGACCAGGAGGAGTTAGGCAGAAGCAGAGTAACATGGGAAGATCCTGCACTAATTAAGGTGAAGTCCTACACCCAGGAAGACGAAAGCCAAAGTACAGAAGGGTTGGGAAGGAGAGGATAAGGGAGGACATGATAGCAGCCTTCAAAGACTTGAAAGGCTGCCATAATAAAGATGTTGAAAAGTTGTTCTCTCTGGCCACAGAGGGCAGGACAAGGGGAAATGGGTTCAAACTGCAACATAGCAGATTTAGATGAAATCTCAGGAAAAACCTCCTGACTGTAAGAACAGTAGGAAAATGGAACAGACGCCTGGGGAAGTCATGGAAGCTCCTTCACCGGAGGTTTTCAAAAGGAGGCTTAGTAGCCATCTCTCTTGGATGGTTTAGACACAGCAAATCCTGCATGTTGGCAGGGGGTTAGACGAGATGATCCTTGCAGTACCATCTAGCCCTGTGGTTCTCTGACTTTCCCCAGCAGGCATACCCACTGCATTAAATGAGTTAGTGTTCAGCTTGTCTTCTTCTGTCCTCGCCTGATATAAGCACATAAAGCAGCCCTCTGGTTACTGCTGAGAGGGTGCAGGATCGGGGGGAAATGTTCACAACTGGATCTCTATTTCTAAGGTCTAGTCCAAAATACGAGTTTGATGACAACAGGTCTATGCTACTAGTGCAGGGACACTAGCCAAACAAAGGCTATTTGCCTACCAAAGAGAAGACTAATGTTAAGCAGACAGCCTGTCCTGGAGTTTGGTCCCCAGTCTCACAGCTGGACACATGACAGGACAGTACTGCTCTACTTCACAGAGAACTGGAGACAGTCCAGAGAATCTCAGATGGCTGAGAGTGGCCAATGAAAGGGCTAAGCTGTTAACTATGAAACTATAGATTACGTGAGTTTCACAAGGAGAAACAACTAGGAAGAAGATGGGAGGCAGAATACGTCAAACTGATCACTACTTCACAGGAATGATGCCAAAGTCCTTCTCAGGGGATAGAGAGAGAGATGACAGTTACCCACCTGTGAGCACAGAGGAAGAAGAAAGTATTAAATTCAAAGTGCCTAATGCAGCCACATGCCCCCTGTCCAGAAACAGCCTCCTTCTGCAGACCTTTAACTTAATTGTGATGAATCCTACACTCAGTAGTTTCCAATCAGAGCGACTCCACTGAGCATGTCCTTGCTCCAGCAGCACACTGGCAGGGTGCATGAGCAAAGAAACCAAGGTGAATCACCACATTTAAGCAAGATCAGATGATGGAAGACTAAGTGCCCTTGCATGGGAGCTACAGACTAGAAACACACACTCCTGCCCTGGCCTTTCCTTGAGGGCAGGCCTGTGAACAGTTGGCTACCTCAGATTTTGCAAGGGCAGAAGGGACCATGGGGAGGCTAGTCTGACCTCCTGGATCACAGGGCAACAGAACTTCTTCCCTAGAGCAGAGCTTCTAGAGAAACAGCCCAGCTAAATCAGATCAATAATTCCATCCCTAATGGGCTGAACACAGTCATCATAGAATATTAGGGTTGGAAGGGACCTTAGGAGGTCATCTAGTCCAACCCCCTGCTCAAAGCAGGACCAATCCCCAGACAGATTTTTACCCCAGTTCCCTAAATGGCCCCCTCAAGGATTGAACTCACAACCCTGGGTTTAGCAGGCCAATGCTCAAATCACTGAGCTATTCCTCCTTGGTGACTCATAATGGAGTCACCAAGGAAACTGAAGACAGCTGCACCTGGCAGACCATGTCTGAATGAAAAGGACTCTCCCAACTGCACTTTCTCAAAATAAATACTCCTAGCGCTCATTCTGACCCCCAGAGGCTGTCCCATCAATGTGGCACAGAGAAGGATAGCCTAGCTTCTGTAACAGAAAGAGGCCCTTTGCCAATCATTCAAGTTATTCCCTGTAGCAGATTCTCTGTTGGAAGTCAGATACTGTATCTCTCTGTGCTGGTCAATGCTTGTTTCTCACTCTCAAGATACCCCTCCCTGGGCAGCCTTTATTCACATTATATCAACATGCTGACCTCTCCAAAGCCATGCAGGATAGTCTGTCTGTAAGGGTAGAATCGATCCTTTGCTATTTAACTTTCAAAGGTCACCAGGCACTGGTCCACATCAAAGACAACTTCTCCCTGAATCAGAGATTCATCTGTTGCAAAAGCCCAACAATCCCTACTAATCTCTTTTATCTGCTTCAGAACAGCCTAGGCCGAGAACGATTCTTGGCTTAAGAGAAAGACCACTGCCAACAAAAAAATGTGAAGGGCAGTTATCACAAGGCAACAGTTCACTCTGCCACCCACCATTTTCCCCGTAGCATTTCTTCCCTCACCACCACCACACATCCAGCTGTGCCCCCTCCTGCCCACTCTGAGAAGCAGTGGAGGCTCGTGGTTAGAGTAGCGAACTTTAAGTCAGGATTTCTGGGTTCTAGTCACAGCTCTGCCATGTGGGACGGCACTTCTCCCTGCCTCAGTGGGATGCCTGTGATCATACGGAGGGTTGTGAGGCTTCACTCATTAACATTTCTAAAGTCCTTGGAGACCTCTGCCTGACAGGGTGTGCCAGACTGTTGTGATGAGACAGCTGTGTCCTCTACCATCGAACAGGCTAGTGAGTGGTGCAAAGATTGGAATCAAAGCATCAGAAGGAAACTGGATGCTCCATGGCAGTCCACCACCCCAACATACCTCTTCCCTTATAAAGGTGTCAAAAAGTGGAGCCCTTAGTCCCCAGGATTCTTCCCATCCGTTTTTTTTTTCAAGCAATAAAAAAATTCCAAAAAAAGCAAAATTCTTAGTGTAGCCCCTGTACAATTAGGCTGTGAAAATGGTCATGAAAACTCTGGTTTATGCATCAAGCCACAATCTGGACAAAATGTTGGATAATGGGATTTTTTTTTGAGTGAGAAAGAGAGAGGGGGGCGTGGAGAGTTATCCAAGAACTGAGGAAGAGGACACCAGGGTGACAATAATATTTGTAGTTATATAAACACACTCCATTGGTATTTGTAATTATATAAACCACGGTTTCCTCAAGTAAGCCCTTCTCCTATCTAAACAAAATCCTCTACAATGAACAGACAGCTTGACACCCTCAGTCTTGGAAGGGCTGCAAGGCAGTAGAAGGGGGGTACTGATGGAAAATGCGTGCAGTTCTAACAGCAGAGGTTGAGCTTACTGGGAAATGCTGCAATGGTTTAAAAAAGTCTTTGGCCTACCTCTGTTGAAATCACCCTTCAATGTAACACAAGTATCTTTAGTCTTCCTCCTGGTCCTTCTTGCCTAGGCTCAAGCCTGATTTAAAAGAAGAGACAGTCCGCTGAACAACAGAAAAGTCCATCACCTGTTACCCCCTCAGCTGGGTGTCACCCGAACTCCCCAGAGGACACTGAAGGGGCTTGCTTCGGTGAGGGAATTCTCTGAGACAGTAGCTCAGAGAACAGGGAATTCTTGTAGCTTTGTGTGTCTGCATGAAACCATGTTCATTTACAGTGTCCCCCGGAAGGGGCAGAAAAGGGCTTTGTTCACTGTATATCTTACGAACTAGCACCTTAGGTCTGCCTGGTGATAGGTCAAGCTGGTCAGACCGTGGGATTTCCTCTCCAGGGAAATCTTGGCATTTCAAGTTTGTTTGTGTTCTAACTGGAATAAAAACCCAAAACATTCAGAATTTCCTGCAGGATGAAATTTTTGAAAAAAAAAGTTAGTTTTGGGTCAGTCAAAGAGTTCTATTTTGATACAAGCCAAATGTTTCATTCTGATTTTGATTTTATTTTAATTTAGAACATAAAAGACATTTTGAAATGAAAAAAAAAAATCAACACTCCATTCCAGTGAAATTCAATTGTTCCATTTTGACTTACTGAAACACTTCAATATTTTTTCTCCAAAACAAAATTATGTTGAAATCAACACATACCCATGGAAAGTTTAGCTGAAACACCATTTTCCAATGGAACAACTTTCTGTGTAACTAGCTGTTTGGCTGAAGCAGTTTTTAAAATACTCAAGTAATCAGCAGATGTTTAGGCCTGTTGGGTGGCAGGAAAAGCCTTAGGCCTCATTTGCACACAGCAGCTGCACTGGCTTTAAGTCAGTTTAAGAACGAATATCGCTAAACTGGTGCAAGACCCGGTGTAGATACATTCATCTGTTTAAATCTGGATCTCTCTCGTGTAATTTTACAGGTACAAGCTAAACCAATACAAACCTGCCTTAAACCTATTGAAGAGCATCCACTCAAAGGTCTGTACTGGTGCGACAGTGTGCGCAGCCCAGGCATTGCACTGGCATTTACAAGGGCAGCGAAGGGAACTGGGCTTCTATCTCCTCTGAAAATCCCATCCAAGGCACCATTTGCTTCACCAGACTAGAAGAGGTGCTGACCAGAACCTGCTTATGTATTTCCCAGGTTTATCAGTCGTCGTTTGCAGCTCTGCTGTGGCCATGTTGGTCCCAGGGTATTAGACAAGGTGGGGAAGGTAACGGCTTTTATTGGACCCACTTCTATTTATCCATCAGCCAGTTCACTAACACGCTGGAGCAGGCGGATTTGACAGAGTAAAAAAGACAAAGGTACTGAGACTCAGAGCTCTGCTTGGGTCACTAAGACCAGCTTTGTCTGTGCCTTTAGCTACCTTGGTCAGGTCTCTGTCTCCCGCATGGCTCAGCAAAGCATCCCAGGCTCCACTCCTTGCACAGGGTTAAGAAGCTGCTCTGCTGGCCTGTCATAAATAGATAGCTAAGGGTTAATGTTTCTTTCACCTGTAAAGGATTAACAAAGGGAACCAAACACCTGACCAGAGGACCAATCAGAAAACTGGATTTTTCAAAGTCAGGGAGGGAAGTTTTGGACACTGAGTCTTTTGTTTATCTCTCAGCTATGAGAAGCTTCTTTCTTCTTCTAATCTTCTGTGTCCAACTTGTAAGTACAGGTAGAAAAACAATATAGGCTTTTATGTTGTTTTGGGTGTATTTACATGTGTGTAACTTGCTGGAATGTTTCAAATTGGATATCTTTTTGAATCAGACTGTTTATTCATATTTTTCTTATAAGCAATAGCCCTGTATTGTCATCTTGTTACAGAGAATATGTTTATGTCTTTTTTCTTTCTTTTTTATATAAAGCTTTCTTTTTAAAACCTGTTTGAGTTTTTCTCTGGTTAAGGAGAAAGGAAAGACAGGGGGGAGGGGAAACACTACGCTCTGTGTTTAACTCTCCTAGTGTCCCAGGGCGGGAAGAAGCTAAGGGGGAGGAGAGATAGAATCTCTTCTGTTTCCTTGTATTTGGGGTTTGTCTCTTTGTGGAATAGAGGAGATATGCTTCTTGGTATTGTGATGTAAAGAGATTGCATCAATACTCCCAGGTTAGCCCAGAGAGGAAAGTCTGGGTGGGAGAGAGAGAGGGAAGGGAAGTGGGTTATTTCCCTTTGTTGTAGGCTCAGGGTTTCTGAGTCTTGGGGTCCCTCCAGGGAAGGTTTTGGGGAGACCAGAGGGGGCCAAAACCCTGGAAATTTTGGATGGTGGCAGCGAGATCAGATCTAAGCTGGTAAATTGAGCTTAGAGGGGTTCATGCTAGGCACCCAGATTTTTGGACGCTAAGGTCCAGATTTGGGAGAGAGGCTTATGATATGGCCTGGGGAGGGTTTTCTCAGACATGCATTTTGCAAAAGCTTTTCTGATCACTACTGTAGAGAGTTCCTCAGCAGCCAAGAGCACCAGAGCGTAGCTTCGAGTCAATACCCTGACGCAATAATAGGCTGCTGCGCACCTCACTGTGTTGGCCCACTTCTTTTCTGGTCAGCACTGAGGAAACCATTCTGTTCCTGGGGCGCTTAAACCTTGGAGGTGGCCTGGAGGACTCTCTGGTATACTAGAGCTAGATGGCACACCAGCTAGTGACAAGCAATTCCCAAAAGCTTTGATTAAGCACCCCGAAGTCTGGATGTTTACCTGAATTTCTCTAGCCTCCAAACCTTGCTAATAGCCTCCTTTAGTAGCACAACCTCTGGCCAGAACATGCAGCTCTGAACATTGAATATATTTTAAAGCCACAAACTTCTCAAACACCAAAAAAGAGTTCAAATCATCTGTCCGATTTCACCTGGGCTGGTGCATTCATCCCTAAAGAGATGCTTCATTTTCTAGTACCTGGTGAAGGAAGCACTCCCCTAACTGCGAAGCTCAAGTGCATGAGTCAAACCTCCCTAGCCTCTTCCAAACTTCCAGAGCAGCAGCAGTGAAAACTTAACAGAACAAATGGCCCTTCAGTGTTTTGCCTTTTGCAAGAGGAATGTCTGGCTCCAGCAAGGCCAACATTAC
The DNA here is from genome assembly GCF_003597395.2 of Chelonoidis abingdonii. Classification (NCBI taxonomy): domain Eukaryota; kingdom Metazoa; phylum Chordata; order Testudines; family Testudinidae; genus Chelonoidis; species Chelonoidis abingdonii. The sequence goes on along the minus strand of NC_133791.1, from coordinate 1,493,157 downwards.
TTTTAAAATGGAAAACTTCTGAATTATGCATATTGCAAGCGCAGCCGTACCTGCTCTGAGCCTCCTCTGGCTTTAATCCGTAGGACCCTGGACAGATTTAGCGGCCCAGATTGCACAGCTTCAGACAAACATGAATGATTCTCAAACTTGGAAGCACTTATTATATTGAACTTATTTGATATTATTTTTAAAATGTGTCCATTCTGAAGACTAACACAGCGCCTTCTTATTTCACAGCTTTGCTCCATGTGTGTGAGCTCAGGGTCCTATCTGCTGAGTTCACTGACCAAAGTAAGTTTTTACTGCTTTTTACTCCGTTAACCCTTGCCCAAGCCCGGGAGCTACACAGCAGTGAAGCAGCCCCGCAGCCCTAGCCTGAGCCGGCTGACAGTGTAGACACCCACAGCTGGCCCTGACAGGCATGTGGAGCAGCTCACGCAGCAGTGCTGCCAGGATCACTAAATCAGCCAACAGGGGGAGCCGTTTCTAAACTGTCCAGTTAAAGGAGACAAAGCACTGCGGAAATTTACACCCAGAGTTAAAACAGAGGGTATGTTTCGGGTACAAAAGATCGAAAGGCTTTTGCAAGCAAGCCATGGAGTGATATGGGGAGGGGCAGTGCCTGGAAGGCGGATTACGGTGCTTGCAAGGGTCAGAAAGGCAAAGATTTCCAGAAGAGCTTTTACGTTACAGCAACAATAACTGAATTATTCCTCCCTCCGCAGTGCCAGGAAATCAGTGTGGAGAAAAAAAAAAGCTCTCTGGAGAGAGTCTGGCCCCCGAGACTAGTTTGAGAAGGAAACCTGGGAGGCCATGGCTGACCTGGGTCACAGAGTAGGAGTGAGGCTCTGGGAGTATTGAGGGGAGAGGCCAGTAACCTGAAAACAGGGCTGGGCTGTTTCTATCTCAGCGGCAAGCCCAGGGAAGATCCATCGGTTTATTGCCTTGACTCCAGCCCGTGCTCACTGCAGATAACGAAGCTGATGGAAATGAGCAAAAGGGAGTTTGGGAGAACACTGAGCCACCTGGGAGCATGGCGTCAAGGCTTGGCTAGACAAACAGCACACAGCAAGCTGGGCTGTAAATCTACTCCCACAAGGCTACTGAGCACTATCTATCTATGTTGCACCTGCTGTTGCGAACTAAGAGTTCCCTAATGCGCACAGATCTCCTCCGCTCTGAAACAGTGCACACAAGGGAACTGTCTGTGCGCCCTGCCCAGTCCATGTAGTGTGCAGCAGTGTCAAGCGCCACAGATTTACACGCCAGCTTGCCATATCCTGGTAGTCTAGATGAGCACCCAGAAACTAAACTCCACCCAGCACCAGGCCCAGAGCAGAGATTCTGGAACAGCTTCCAGTGCAGCGGGCGTTACAGATAGGTGGAAACACCAGTTCCTACCTGACAATCATTCTGGGTTCAGGCTGACAGCTCAACCCTCTTCTCCTCCACTATGCTGTGAGGAGGGATTAGTGAGAGACAGCGATGTTCTATGCCAGTCACCCCTGAACCATCAAGAAGCTGCCAACAGTGCAAAAGTAAACAATGTGTCGGACTTTTTTATTCCCTTCCCAATGGTGCAAGTAAGCCGGTACGGTCAGGTACACTGTACCATTAAGATATTTATTGCCAGTACGCTGTACTGGAAAGACACATTCCTTATCTGCTGGACACCACAGGGCTCTCCTGGGAACCACAGTGGCTAAAGGAGCAGAACATGGGGCCGCTGGGCAGCCCCATACTAGCAGCTCCTCCGCACGCCTGCACCGCCCCCCAGCCCTGCCCTCCGGCACACCTGCACTGCCCCCAGTCAGGAGAGAGCTGCATGAAAGGGCTGGGGGCAGTACAGCTGTGCCAGAGGAGCTGCCGCTGTGGTGCTGCCCCACGCTCGGCTCCTTCCGCTGCTGCGGTTCCCGGGAGAGCCCTGTGGTTCAGCAGATACTGATTTCTATCAGTGGATATCTGCATCAGCAGGTATAAATTTGTATCCGCACAGAGCTCTAGTCACAGAACCTTTTTTGTGAGAGAGGGGAGGGGCACAAAGGGTCAATTGCCCCTCCCCAGGCTCAAGTGTCCCCGCTGGCCCAGGGGGTGAGAGGAAGGGGAGGGGCCAGGGCCAGGAGTGACTCTGGGGCCTGGCTACTAGGAAGAGCAGCCAAATGGCAGGGGGAGCTGGTGCAGCGGGAGGACCGTGCCCCCCTTTGTGTCCCTCCCATGGGTCACCGTACCAGCAAGAGTTAAAATCTACTTGCACCACTGCCCCTTCCCGACCTACTGCTCCTCTCTTGTGAGTTTTTCTGAGCAGAAGAGCAGCTTTGCTCTGCAGGATGCAGCCTCAGGGGGAATCAAGATGTGCTCTGGGTGGGTGAAGCAGACGATTCTATTTAAAGAATAAAATAGCAGTTCTCATTTTCAGCTTATCCTCCTGCTAGCTGACAATCATATGGTGCTGCTTTAAATTCCTGCTCCCTCTCCTCCACCCCAGAGGGCAAGCACAGAGAGCAGTCTGCAAGCTGGGGAGGGGGCTCCGTGAAGAAAGTGGCTGCAGTTGGCAGGAGAGATCAGTTTGTCTATGCCAGGCCCCAGAGACCTTGGACAAGAAACATCTTTTCATGCAGAGCTGTGGGAACCTCTCTCTTTTTTTTGCTTGCTAAAGAAGGGGCAAACACATCTAGGTTTCGCTAAAAGATCAACTGTCCCATTCTCACTGCTACAAATTAAACTCCTGAATCAAAATAAAAGCCTTGAAATGACATAACACACCGCAAGGGAGCTTAAAAAATGATCCAACCCATAACGTGATGTGCCTCCCGGTTGTTGCCTGGCAAAGGCCCAGAGAGACGTTTACTCTATTAGTGTTTAAGGAACAACATTTGAAACATTGCCACAATCTGAAAGAAAATAAAATCCCTAAAGCAGATCATAACACTGAAATTATTCTTCCCACAAGGACCCTAGAAACAAGTTCAAACAACATCAGTCTCTTGGCAAAATTCTCTCCGTCCCAACATTAACATTGTTGGGTATTTGCAGTTTGCGCTAACAGAAGGTAGACACACACACACACACACACACACACACACACACACACACACACACACACACACACACACACACACACACACACACACACACACACATCTAAGGGGAAATTTCATTTCTTCCAATTTTTAAGCAGCTAAAAGACAGACATTTAAGGCAACTGGATTCCTGAGTCGCATAAAAACACTGTAGCTCCCTAAAATAGGAAAAAGCCTGGGGGGAAAACGGGATGGGCTAAGAATGTTCCAGCCTGATAATTTATCAGTGTCTCCACTATTTTCTTTTAAAACAACACATGCTTGGAATAGCTCTGCTGTTCCTTCTGTACTGTTTGACAAAAAGGTAGCCCAAACTTCATCACTATCCATTTTTACTTCTCATCTAAGCTTAATATATGCTAAAATATTTCACACCACTTACTGATTAGTTTACTACACCACAGAAGTTGTTAAAGTTCTAAATGACCTATCTGTTTTATTATAAATGTGTTGAACCAAAACATAATGGAGAGCCTGACTGCGGTACTAACAGCTTAGTTTTTTGGGATTTGTTAAAATTAATAAATGGTGCAAAAGAAAATGTAAAGATTATTAAGTGACTGAAAGTTACATTATTGCAAGCTCTGCGCACACAACTCCTGCTGCATTAGCAGCGGCAAGGCACACAGGGAGAATATACACCTGCACAATGTCATCTTTTCAGCCCTTGCAAAGAGCATCTTTTCAACACAGGTTGTTATGAACACAGAAAAAGACACCAGAAAGAGTTTTATTCTGATAAGAAAAAGGATTTAGTTAAGCAAAGGCAGATTATGGATAAAACCACATAAGCTTACATAATAGCTAGATTGTGTGCGGCCACTACCAACTCCTGTCACCTTCAAATCAGCCAAGCTAGCTGGAATACGTTCCTCACTGCCCATTAATTCAGTAATACAGCCCTATATTTTATCTGTGCACACGTAAGCGTATGCATGTACTCACCATAGTATCCAATGGGGAAAACGAGTAATTCTGTAGCATATTCACATTGTCTCATCAGCATTTTTTAAAGTTTTTTTTTAACCTTGACTAACCACAAGTTAACATAAGTCAGCATCCAGAATGGTTTCAGGTTTCCAAGCTTTGGATGCCAAGGATATGGAGTAGCATGTCTCTGCATTTCTGCTTATATATCCGCTGGCTAATGCTTTAGGGAGAAAGATATGGTGAATTAAATGCATAGTCCTTAGCCAAGCTGTGTGACATGAGACAAAGTTACTCCATACAAGAACTCAGAGGAGATAAACACCGAGGAAGGGAAAGGAATTACTTAGTAAGGTGGGCACAGACAAAATATCCATTTTAATACAGTAGAACCTCAGACTTACAAACACCTTGGGAATGGAGGTTGTTCATAATTCTGAAATGTTCGTAACTCTGAACAGAATGTTGTGGTTCTTTCAGAAGTTTACAACTGAACATTAATTTAATACAGCTTTGAAACTTTACTATGCAAAAGAAAAATGATGCTTTCAGCCATCTTAATTTAAATGAAACAAGCAGTTTCCTTACCTTGTCCAATTTTTTTTAAACTTTACCTTTTTTTAGTACTTTACGTTTAACACAGTACTGTACTGGGCAGTATTTGCCTTTTTGGGGTCTCTAATGCCCATACTTCTGGTTCCAAATGAGGTGATGGGTCAGTTTGCAACTCTGAGATTCTACTATACAGCTAAATGTAAATGTATACATCTGGAAAGAAAGAGTGTAGGCCATACTTTAAAGATAGACACCTCTGTCCTGGGAATCAGTGACTCTGATAAAGTTTTGAGGTGATGGCATGTGGCTAATCAGCTGAACATGAGTTCCCAATGTGACGCTATGGCCAAAAAAGCTAACATGATCCTGGGATTCATCAACAGGAAAAGCTGGAGGAGTACAGAGCATGCAGTGGTGCTGTACCCATGTCGGTCCCAGGATATTAGAGAGACAAGATGGGGATAATATTTATTGGACCAACTTCTGTTGTGGGGGGAGAGAGAGAAGATTTTGAGGAGAAATTACTTTAGCTCTGTATTTGGCACTGTTGCAACTGCTACTGGAAGCCTGTGTCCAGTTCCGGTATCCACAATTCAAAAAGCATGTTGATAATTGGAGAGGGCTCCAAGAACAGCCACAAGAATAATTAAAGGATTAGAAAAGATGCCTTTTCGCGGGATTCTCAACCTTTTTCTTTCTGAGGCCTCCCTAAACATACTAAAAAAAACTCCAGGGCCCTGCGGGAGGTGGGTCAGACTAGATCAGGGGTACGCAACCTAAGGCACTGATTTTCAGTGGCACTCACACTGCCCTGGTCCTGGCCACTGGTCCAGGGCCTCTGCATTTTAATATAACTTTAAATGAAGCTTCTTAAACATTTTTAAAAACCTTATTTACTTTACATACAACAATAGTTTAGTTATATATTTATAGACTTATAGAAAGACACCTTCTAAAAACGTTAAAATGTATTACTGGCCCGCGAAACCTTAAATTAGAGTGAAAAAATGAAGACTCGGCACACTGCTTTTGAAAGGTTGCTGACCTCTGGACTAGATGATTGTGATGGTCCTCTTTGGCCTAGGAATCTATTAATTATTTAAAGTGCATCTAAGAAGGTACAAGTAGGAGCAAAGAGATGACATGAGCAATGGAAAATCCAGGCTCTGAATTTTCAGAGAGTTTCCTGAGGGACCTATTGTACCTATCAGGTGCCCAAAGAAAGTGCTAGATGCTGCATTGTTCAATCCAATTAGAAACAGTAACGGAAAAGCGCCTGTGGCTACATTGCAGAGAAAGTTCTTGCATGGGCTGGGAGGTGGATGAAATTATCAAACAGATCTTCTCCACTAGTAGTTCCTGATGGTTTTCAGAGTTGCAATGGACACAGCAACTTAATTGCAGATAAGAAAGTTCAAGATACGGGACTGGAAAAAAAAAAAACCCTGGAAAGGACAAAGAGTTAAAACTGAGAGTCGCCAGAGTCCAGTGGGCTGGGAAACAAGGGGCAGTCCAATGTTCAAAAGCTATTCCATGGCTTGACCATCAAAACATACACATCCAGGATTCATACATTGCAGAGATTATCCACACGCAACACTCTGTGTCTCAGGTTTCATTAGCAATACTACTTATCCCAAGCATGAGGGAGGCCCTTACCTAGATGCTAACATCTGTAGGTGGCTGCACATAATTCCAGCATTTACTATTCCAGACACAGTGATGCCAACGAAACATGCAATAGAAAGTTACAGGACTCGACTTCCATCAAGGAGAGAAGCCCTATACGGAATTATGGCCTCACACATCATGTGCCTTCATTCCATTTTTCACTGCACAGCTAAGCTGCAGACTATTATTATGGGTTATTTCCTTACCAAGTGCCTTCCTCTGCCCAGCAAATTTGTTCTAAAGCTGTTACTAATGTAAGAATATTTATGTCTATATAAATGGGGAGAGTTTTTTCATGCTCCTGGTGCTCAATTTTTGTTAAGTTACCTTGGGGATAGACCAAGCCTGGAAAAGTTACAAGCAACTGAACGTGACTGAGTTAAAACAGAAACAGGCAGCTGACCAGACACCGCACCTACTCTATCCAATATTTTGGCTGAAGTCACTGGAACAAACCCCTCCTTTTACAGCGCTCTACAACAGTGACCATCCACAAAGAGCAGGCAAGACCTTGGGATTCCCAGAGCCCTCACCCCATGGTCGGTAAGAGTCACACCTGCAGACTGCTGTTACTGCTGTCTGAGACACAGATCACTTTCTACCACGAAAGGAAAAGACCTGGGTTTTGTTGTTTTCTTTAAGGTCTCCCTGGAACACCCCCCACAAAAAGTTGCAGGGAACTCCAGGGCAGCTGCTATGGAGCCATGAAGGGCAGAGTCTGTCCAGCCTGGAGGACTCCTTAAAAACAACATAGGAACATTATTACAGAGCATGAATCAGGCTAATGGGCATGAAGCAGCCCTGCAAAGAAAGGCTTTAGGTTGCAGGGTTGGGAATTGGTGCCATCCATTATGCTCAGAATGTCCTGAGAGACATAGGGACTGAAGATAAATTGTCAAGAGAAACTAAGTACAGTACTTTCATTTGGAAAAAAGGTAAATAGCAGCATTTGCTCCATTTTGAAGACTGAAAACAACGCAGGAATCCCTAGTTCTTATCTAGCACTTTTCATCGGTAGATCTCAAAGTGCATTACAAAGTTCACGATCACTATCCCCATTGTACAGATGGGGAAACTGAGGCACAGCAACATGACTTGCCCAATGTCACCAGCAGGCCAGTGACAGAACCAGGATTTGAACCCAGGTCTCAAGTTCCAGTCCAGTGCTCTATCTTCCAGGCCAGTAGTGCCCAAACTTTACTGGTTCACATACTATCTTCTGAAACTACTGTTGTGAAGTGAATGGATGGAACATCAAGCTCACATACCACCAGTGGGATACAAGTTTCTACTGTACATCACTCTAGATACCTAGTGCAGTACTTCATAATGCTTGAGTTGAACCCAAAAGTTAGAGAGAGTTTCCTGTTAAAATCCCCCTAAAAAACACCAACCTTTAACTCCTTAAAATGTGAGGAAGGCTCATTGATGCAGCATGTTCTTTTTATTTAAACAGCTTTAATGGATTATGTAAAGGGGAAGCCCTAACACCAGTTGCAATAATTTCAGATTTAGTTTGGAACCGGGTTATCTTTAAAAAAAAAATCACATTTTAAATCTTTTTATCCGCCCTGGAGTTGATGACGCTCCCCTCTGTCCACGTGGGCTGAATTCCCCTCCCCCCAAGGTCACAGCCTATTGTTCAGTATTAAGAATAAAATATCAGAGACTTATTTTCTGCCTGAGGTATTTCACAGCGCAAGGTACGATGTGGCCCTTGCGCCAAAGAACTTAGTGTCTCAGCTCACAACACAACAAGGGAGAAAAGGAGAAACAGGTCTCAGAAGAGGAAAAACAATAGTGACAGGATGACCGAGTGGCCACTCAGTCAGAGCTGTGCAGGTCTTGAAAGTTCCCTGGCTTGTCAGGTACCTTCCCTCCTCCCTCACTTCTGAGAGATGAGGCAGCATTAGTGATTGTTAGGAGGGACTGGGAGGTGGCTTAGCAAGAGAGGGGTTCCCAGTAATAAGAGGCATCACAGAAGACCACATCCCTGAATTGCCCCTCATTTTAGCCCCAAAGCTTCCTGTGTTCCCAACAAACTTGGATTCCCTCCCTTATTGTTGGAAGTTTTTTACATAAAAAATACAGAGTCACGAAAGCAGATGTGACCAGCTTGGTACTTGCAACACATCTCATCTTGCCATGGCCCAGATGTGGAACGGTATGTGACAGGAGGGCACAATTATTCATGGAGAAGACTTACACTAATGCAGGAATTATCTGCATTTTGAAAGAACAAATGAGAGGTGTCTATTAGAAGGAACCCCTGGGATGACGAGTCAAATAATTAACCTTAGTGCTGCCTCAAATGTTGCATGGCTTCAGGAGACTGCTCAGTCCACTTGTATGTCACATTTCATGTGTGTTCCCAGTCGGATGGGCAAGGAGGAACATCCCAATGAATGGGTAGGTAAGAGGGATCTGCAGGTCTGTTCAAACAGGTTTGCCCCAGGTAGCCCTTTCCTCAATGAAGGAAACATTAACATGCAGTGGAGTTCATGAAGGTCCAAGCATGCCCCCCACACACTTCACTGATCAGAATACCACTTGCAACTTTTGTGAAGAGGTCTGAAAGTCTGTGCTTTCCTATAACTTTTAAACACAAAACAGGTCGGTAAAGTGCACGCAAGGATAGATCTAACCAGGCCATCTGAACAACTGAAGTGAGCTTCTGTCAATTATTCACCCTACTGCTATTGTGATTCTCTCTGATTCACTATCCCTGCCCTGAATCCAAAGAGTGTCAAAGTTACTGACCTGCTAAAGGCAGATGGAACTGCCACCCCTACAAAGAATGAGACCCTCCAGCAAGATAAATTATCAGTGAAAGCGATACACCAGCCCCAACCTTTCCTTAAGGGCCACCATTTGGCTTGTGGTCACACAGGATAAAGACCAGTTGTCCCTTACGCACTGCACATGCATTATCTGAGAAGGTTGTAGCATCTTAAGTAGACCAAGGTCATTCAGGAGATGAGCCAAGAGAATTTGAAAGATGTTCTATATTACAAAGGCTCCCAAATCTCACAGCTTTCCCCCTTGTTCCTTTGCATGGATTTCCCTTGGTGTGTGGACAGGGGGCCATATACTGGGTTGGCTGGGGATTCAGCTCTTCCACTGAACTGTACAGCATCGCTCATTGACAAGGCAGCGCCTGCATTTAAGCACCAACAATTATGATTTGCTTTGCTCTCTCCCTAAGAATGGCAATGAAACCAGATGTCTCTGCTCCCCTCCTTCCCACTGCAAAAGTTCTCCATAATTTAGAGCCAGACTTTCTCATTAGCACATCAGTGCTAATTCCCTCTCAGTTCTCTGAAGCCCTGCAAAGCTCTCAGGTCCTACACCATTAACTCATTACCACACCGATTAACAAGCCATTAGAAAGCAGAGCAGCTCACTGATTAGTTCATCTGTCCTGAGCTGAGTATTACTGAGAATGGCAGCTCCCTGCCTTGTGCTGCTCACAGGGAGCGTAAGCGGAGCTTTGGTTTTTGGTGCAGAAGAGAATTTACTCACTTATCTCCAGGCGTAGATTGAGCCAGCTCCGAGCGGGGGAACCACACTTGGTCAAGACTGAGTTCATAGTCTTAGTCTTCAGTGTGTGACGGGGCAGCGAGGGACCCTGGCTGCACGTTCCTGCAGGAGAAAGGACCCCCGTTAATACAGTTAAGGGGTACTGCACACAGACTCCTCCGGGCAGAGCGGATGCCTAGAGAGCTGCTCAGGGATCTGCTCACTGCAGGAAGCGTTCACTCCACTGCTCTCCTCCCCAACCCACGCTGCAGAGAGCTGCTCCACTGACATGAAAAGCAACACGTGTTTGGCCTCTGCCAGTTCGTTTCTTCCCAGACCTGGAGCCCCTCGGGTGCTGTATATTTTAGCGTCAGCTTCTCAGAGCCGCGCACTTCGCTTGCCTTCTCATTTGGGTTTCCTTGTTTCCTTTCTCCATCAGTTGTAACGCCCTCTCCCCCCACCCTTCTCTCCTCCTCTGCAGTTCAGCCACCACCAGCCTCCAGACTGCACAGCCTCTCACCACTTGCCAGGTGGGGAGGATTTGACATTTCACAGCTGAACTTTGCCAAACCTGCTGCCCCTAGATATTTTCATCCTCCACTGAAGCAGAGCCTCAGCCCCTTACAAAAACCCAAACCGCAGAGCATCACAACAGCAGTAGGATGGGTTGCCACAGCAACCCAGCTGCTCAGAGGCAGAGAAGCCGCATAGTGCCCCTTGTTCCACCCTCCCTCCATTCAGACGCGAGGCTCATTCAGCTCTGATGTCACACAGAGCAGACACCCCTTTCACAACTGCAAGTTTGTTTCCTTTCTGCTTCCTCTGCCCTTGTTTTGCTAGCAACCCTTGGATATACCTTTAACTTGGCAGGGTCGCTCTGATGAGGCCCTGTGCTTCACAGGAGATTTTTTTCCCCCTTGCTGCACAGATGGCCCCCATATTTATTTTAGCCACTGTTCAGGCTAGTTTGTCATCCAAGTCTTTCCTGTACTGCCAGACCCAGCCATATGGGGAGAATTAAGACTGGATTAAGTTAAAGCTTTAACTCTTTAGCAGGCAGCAGTGCAGCACAAACTGCCCCAGACCCTTTTTGGATCCATTTTTCCCCCCCAGTAAAATCAATCCCTATTTAATTCACAGGTACATACACATTTCTGAAGTGTTACTGGCATACGTGAATCTCCTAAAGAACTAGATAAAAGCATTTCTTGGGTTATTCATAGCTGCTTTGTTATCACAGCCTGAGAACCTGAATCTCCAGACAACACTGCATCCTTCCTCCTTTAAGAGCCTAAGTTTGAGCTGAGTCAAGAAGTTTGGAAATAGGATACAAGTCCCAAAGATTCCAGATTTTGCTTCTCAGAAAGACAACTTAGTCTCACTGGGTCACATAGGCCTGGAAGGCACCTCTTGGGTCATCAAGTTCAGTCCCCTGCTATTGCCTGTACTCCCCTCCTATAATCCATGTATTGCCTCCATGCTTCCCAAACACCAAACCAGGAGTTAGGAGGAGACTGTGGCCTTGTTGCACTGGGAAGTTTACTGGTGTTGCAAACAGGTTTAAACTAAACCAGTCCTAAAAACAGCTTAACTGCAAAATTAGAAAGGCCCAACCTGTCTTTAGCACCTTTTGAAAAGCTGCAGTCAAAAGCCATAAGTAATTTTTTTAGTGTAGATAAATTAAGAGCTCATTTCCCAAAGATTGTTCCTTAGACACTATTTTTGAATCCAGTAAACAACTCTTCAAAGGGAGATTACAAGTTATTAGCTAGCATTTAAGTTTTTAAGTCTACTGTAACCAAACCTTTACTCAACATTCTGAAAGAATTTAGCACCCCAAACTGAGGACTATGAAGTATTTACTCTACCTTCAAACCGTATCATATTCCACTAATTGTCTATGGCCCAGCACTCCTCAGAGGAAGCAGAACTTAGCGGGACAAAGTTGTTGCTGCTAGTGGTACATGTACATCACAAGTTTAGCCCTGTTCCATTAACATTTTAGCCTCCAACATCACCAGTTGATTTAGAAAGATGTGGGTAGTTAGATGCAGTAAGAATCAAATCTCTCTCCAAAATATGGATACTTTCAGGCTTAAGTAAAAATAAGATCCAAGCAGCAAAAACAGAACAAACCAAGATAAATCTTATCCTTAACCAGAGCATTTTCTCAATAGTATTCTAGAAGCAGTAAGTCTATTGACATTGCCTATTGCCAACAGAACAGCTCCAGCTTTATCCTGGAGTTTCACTGGATTGGAGATACAAACTGTCTACATGCTTAGCAAGCTTATGTGAAGTCTATTGGTCACTTCTCTCCCCATTAGGGTTTTCTATAGCACCCACCACTAAGTGCCATCTCAATCTGATATCACTTTAGCTATCACAATTCAAGGCCACATTTGACAAGTGGCCTCACTCCCTCTAGTGGCCCTATTTGGAAAGTACAGTAACTCCTCACTTAACATTGTAGTTATGTTCCTGAAAAATGTGACTAAGCGAAATGATGGTAAGTGAACCCACTTTCCCCATAAGAATTAATGTACATGGGGGGGGGATTAGGCTCGAAGGAAATTTTTTTCACCAGGCAAAAAAAAATACACACACACACACACACACAGCATACGTTTTAAACAAACAATTTAATACTGTTCACAGCTATGATGATTGTGAAGCTTGGTTGAGGTGGTGAAGTTAGAGGGTGGAAGAGGGTGGGATATTTCCCAAGGAATGCCTTGCTGCTAAATCAGTGGTTCTCCAACTTTTGTACTGGTGATCCCTTTCACATAGCAAGCCTGAGTGCGAACCCCCCATATAAAATTAAAAATGCTGTTAAATATATAAAGAAGTATTACAAATGCTGGAGGCAAAGCAAGGTTTGGGGTGGAGGCTGACCGCTCATGACACCCCATATAATAAGCTTGTCACCCCCCCTGAGGGGGTCTCACCACCCAGTGCTAAACGATGAACTAGCAGTCGTTGGACCTGGACTCACCAGGAATTGGGGTGGGGGGGGGAAGGAGGGGGAATGGTTAATTTCTCCTTGTTTTAAGATCCAAGGGTTTGGATCAGTGTTCACCAGGAACTTGGTGGAGAAGTTTCTCAAGGCTACTCAGGGAAGGGTTATAGTACTTGGGAGGAAAATATTCGGGGGGAGGGAGAGTTTCCCAAATAACTCATATAAATTTGGGTAGTGGCAGCAAAACCAGATCTAAGCTGGTAGTTAATCTTGAAGGTTCTCATGCAGGTCCCATATCTGTACCCTAGAGTTGAGAGTGGGGAAGGGCTGAGCCCTCAAGTGTTAACACATTGTTGTTAATGTAGCCTCTCACTCTACAAGACAGCAGGAATGGAGGAGAGGGGAGAAAGCATAGCAGACAGAGATAGACATACCTTGTGTGTGGGAGAAATACACACTGCCCCTTTAAGCTGACCCACTCTTAAATGGATTCTTTTTAAAGTGGATCAGGAAGTTGAGACAGCAGCTGCTGCCCCAGGCTCGCTCTCTCTCTCTCTCTCTCTCTCTGGAGAAGAAGAGGTAAGCGGGGTGTAGGAGCAGGGAAGAGGAGGACACCCTGATATTAGTTCCCTCCCCCCTGCACAGCAAGCAAGAGTCCAGGGGAGCAGCTCCAAGGCAGAGGGCAGGAGCAGCACATAGCAGTGGTGGAGGGACAACTGCTGCACAGTGAACTTAAAGGGAGCGGGGAGCTGATGGGGGCTGCTGGTCCAACCTGGTTCCAAGCCCCCACCAGCTAGCTGCAACAGGCTGCTCTGCCTCCAAGCAGTGGACAAAGCAGGCGGCTGCCGAACAACATTAGAAGGGAGCATTGCACAACTTTAAAATGAGCATGTTCCCTAATTGATCAGCAACGTAACAACGAAACATTAACCAGGACAACTTTAAGTGAGGAGTTACTGTACCTTGAAAATCTACAGAAGTGTTTACAAGATGTTGTTTTTCATATAGAAATTATTCAATTTAATAAAAGACATGAAATTAGTATCCATAAAGGGATAGTTAAGTCACTGTAGACTCCCTGACTAGAGCTCAGAAAGTTGGGATGCCACTAATTTATAATTAAGCAATTAGGTTGAGATTATCAATATACTGGAATTAACCAGAGATCTTAAAAAGTATCTTTCCAAGGCATCCTCTTCCTATGGCTCCCAGTACAATGGAGACATTTACTCAAAGTACATCACCTTCAGGATAACTGGGACAGAGTGACCCCAGTTATAGGTGGGTCAGTGTGGGATTTGAAAGAGAAACTGAAACTGAAGTTTTTAATAGAAGTTTACTATAAAACACAAAGGTACATAACGGAAGTATAAAAAGTAAGCGGTTAGCAGTTAAGCACAATTTGAACTGGATGATAAATGCTCTTCCTCCCAGTTCTATGGGGCCTTTGTTGGTTCCAAGAATGTGCCAAGTTCTCTGGGAAGCTTCCCGGCCCCTTATTATGAAACAAACCCTGTAATTCATTCTCTCATAAGGCTTATGATCTACTGTGTTCTCTTCTCTTGAGGTGCTTCTTCATTTTCAACTTCCCAGCTCCTGAAATGTCATAATTGTATTCAGATGTCACATAGGGGATCTCCCCTTCAGTTCCCTGCTGAAACACAAAGACAAATTGAAAGACACTGCCAGTCTGAACACTGCTTTGTTCCATTTCATTTATGTAGACTGACAGAATTTAGCAGTTTACCACTCGGCAGCTCTAAGAATCATGTACTGCAACACACGATTTTAAAAAGTAAGTTTAATATTGAAAATAGAAATTGCCACTTAATTAGTTTTTGAGAGAGGGAGAGAGAGAAAGCGCGAGACAGAGCGCGTGCGCATACACGGATTTAACAAGCTCATATAGTTAATATAAAATGTTCCCATCTTGGAGCCCTAACCAGCAGTTAATATCCATGAGCCTCCCAGCTCACACATGCCTTATAATATAGCTGATTTAATACAAGAAATAGTTTTTATTATACCTTCTAATTAAAATACATGTCACCCTGCTGTACAGGCAGAAGCTTTCTGAAGATCTTCATAAGTCACCCTTACCTGATTTGTAAAGACACAATTTGGAATGGTGATATTTCCCAGCAGCAGACAGTTTACAAGTCTTAAGTTTTCTGGAGGTACTGGAGTCAGAATATGGTATAGCATCCTCTCCATATCAACCCCTCGGATAATTCCTTTAAAATATATTTACAGTTCAGTCTTAAATCCTCTGAACTACTGCAGGGTGCACAATCACTGCATAGTTGAAATTCTTTGCACGAGCTGGTCATTTCTTAAAGTAGTGTTCTAGGTTTAAGCAGGAATCATGCTCTAGACAGAGGCTGAAATACAATTCTCATGCTACCCTTGTGATTTGTCGCTCCTACCCTCCATTCCCTTTTGGTCATAAAAAACCCAAATACTCCAGATATCAACTCCAGGCTTGTTCTTTCCAGGAGCAGCAACAGAATCTTCAGATTTCCAAGTAAAATTGTTGTGTGTTTTCAAAACAGATGCGCAAACACACATTAATGTAATGCTGAAGTTGTATAGCTAAAAGTAATTAGAGGCAATGCAAATATTTAGGTTCTAACATCAACACATCCTGCTATGGTTTGTGATAAAATGATATTTGTCATTAAATGTATATTAAAATAAAACTTTTTTAAAGAGAGAACAAATATGTGCACAACGCAGTCAAGTTAAAGTTGCAGGGGAATTCAACTCTTTGCACTTCTGGACTGATTTTCCTTGTGCGACTTTAACATTGCTTCAACTGTTTGGAAACCCGCCTCCACCCATCCACACACACACTCACTCCCTGTTTGTGGCTATGCTCCTGCAGAGCTCCAGGGAACCATGAATGCTCCTGACATAGAAAGCAACTGAGAAATGTTGCATCAAAACCAGACTTTTTTTCAAATTAAGCAGAGATGAGAGCTCAGTGAGGATTAGGCCCATGGTAAGATTCAGACTTCAGGTAACTTTTGCTGTAGCCCTGTTCAGAGAAACGTGCTTATTCCCCCCCCCCTCCCTTTACAATAAAAATATTTTACCCCAATCCACACAGGTTGGGGCAGCTGAATGGATTTTGAGCACAACTTCCTGAAGTTGATCTTAAATATCTGAACCCAAAGAAAAATAATGAATCAATTTATTAATAAATACAAAGAAGAGACTACAATGGAAACCGTTTTGCAACCTTAATTGTAGCTATTACCACTAGTCACTAAGACAGAGGGCTCACAGGCAAAGGTTATAATGGAAAACAAAACCTGTAGAGAAGAAGCAGATGTTTATTCTTTTACTCTACTGCTATTTTTTAAGTTACTTTTGAAAGAGTGATTAAAACATTAAAACAGATGACTCCTTTATGCTGCATATTCAACATATGATCAGAAGGGGCAATTTAGTTTTAGCAATGCTAAAGTCTGCCCAGGATTCACTCACCAAAGCCCAAGCAATCACAGACTGGCGTCTGCGTAAGCAAGACTGGCCCATCAGTTTGACATCTGACCTCATCCAATATCCTGCAGAGACCAACCCAGCTGGCATTTACTGAATACATGATGTGTGTAGGAGCAACATCAGTGTGAATAACCCTGAGCGCAACAGCATTGAAAGGTACCTAGAAAATAAGCTCCGGATCATTAGTTCAACTTGAATTTAGTTCTGAATTGCAACAGACACATAATTATAGTTATTTCTATCATTATTACTATATGCAGTGTTGTTGTAGCCATAACTACACAAACTGAAATCTGCTGTGCCCTGTGTACCTACCTACATTAGTGACAACACTATACTGTAATCCCAAATGGCTGACCAAGAAACACATAAAATACTTGCTATGTACACTTCAAGGGAGCGCTGGCATAAATGTTAACTCAAGAGGTGTTTTACAAGTAGTTTACTGCTGTTCTTAACAGTCGGACAGGGCCTTTTTGTTGACAGTTCCGTAGAACATTTAGAATACACACCTCTACCCCAATACAACGCTGTCCTCGGCAGCCAAAAATCTGAAACCATGTTATAGGTTCTAGGTGAAACAACGTTATACCGAACTTGCTTTGATCCACCGGAGCGCGCAGCCCTGCCCTCCCGGAGCACTGCTTTACCGTGTTATATCTGAATTCGTGTTACATAGTTTCAGAGGTGTAGTAATCTAGATTACTAACAATCAGCCTTCTGAATCCAGTCATCAAAACAGCATCTTCAATTCTTTCACAAATGCTTAAGTTACCTGATAGGGAATCAGACTGTGTAAAGGAAGTACTGATCTTGTTTCCAGAGGCTGAAGCTGGCCAAGGTAACCTAACATTGCCACATCCCGGAGGATACTGCTATGGACCCGTCTGGAAAAATAAGCAAACAAATGATGCAGAGATGAAAAAGAGTCATGCTCCAGTTCAAACATAAGCACTTACTGAGACATTTCAGAACTTGCAGCGTGATATTTGTTATATTCAATATTTTAGAAGGTTTATTATTAAATTTCTGTTGTTCAGATCTATTTAGAGCTATGTTTTATTAACCTTGTGGTTCTGAGATTCCACAGTTCAATTGCAGGATGATGTTGTAAGGCTGCTTACTTTAGGCAGCAGTCACTTTTTAGATTCTGGCTCTCTCCTCCAGTCCTGATAGCCAGGAGAATTTTCCATTAGCCAATTGTGAGAAAGGAGAAGAAATGATGGCCTGAACCTGTGACCCCAGTCACACTTTAATAAACAGTTCTTTAGTGAAAGTTTCTGTGGAGCCAAGTCAAACACCCATGCACATCTAGGGTAACTAGACAGCAAATGTGAAAAATTGGGATGGTAGTAGGGGGTAATAGGAGCCTATATAAAAAAAAAGGCTCAAAAATCGAGACTGTCGCTCAAAAATGGAGACATCTGGTCACCCTGTGCACATCCCCCAATATCAGAGAAATGGGAAGCATGTGACAGGATAAGAGTCAAGGAGAGGCAGTTCCTGACGCAATCTTTAGATAAATATTGGCTATTCAAGTTTGCCCTTAAACCATGGTAGCTAAAAGGCATATTGAGAGGCTTCAGGGCTTCTTCCTGTCCACAGCTTTAAATACTCCTGAGGGAAATATGCGATACTGCTGTGTGCATAATTAATAAGCTGTACATTTTTTTTTTATGCAGAAAAAAGCTTCTGCCTAAATGTTGCTGCAGCACAAAAACAGCAGCAGCTCCCAACAGAAAATAACTTCTGCAGTTCTGCCTTTTGCCCACCAGAGGTCATTGTGATGACAGAACACAGCAGCAGCGCCTAGCCAGCTAGGGAAGAGAAAGAGCTGCCTTTATCACTGCACCTGTCAGGCCAGGCCAGGAGACAGAGGCTCTGGGGAAACAGACAGCATGGGGCTGCTGGGGGTCAGACAGGGGCTCATAAGGGCTAGTGAGGGAGGACAGACTGGGGCAGGGACTGAATAGAAGCGGAGGCACAGAGTCACAGGAGAGGAAGGAGGTGCAGGGCCATATGGTGATGGGGGAAAAGGAGTGCAGAGCTACATAGGGACAGAAGGCAGCTGAGTGGGGGATACAGAGATACATTGAGATGGGGGAGCGGGTAGCGAGACACAGAGCCATGGTAACGGGGTGCAGGGCCTCATGGGGATTGGGGCAGTGGGTGTCTGAATGAGGGTGGAGGGACACATGGGGACAGGGGCAATGTCTGACTGAATGGGAGAGGCTAGGGGTCAGCCAGGATCTCTATGGGGGAAAACTTCCTAACAATCCCTCCCTGCTCTGCCAAAAACCTGGTCCGTACTTTTCCCACCCATACCAACACCCTGGCTCCTTCCCAGCAATTTACTTCCCTCTCCCTCAGCTCCTCCCTTACCCCTGACTCCCCCAAGCCTTTGCACTGCTTCTGAGGGGTGCGGGAAATACAGTTCCGCATTGTAGTTTAAATGAATTATTACTCAGATTCCTTACTAGGCATATTAATACAGTCCTCTATTTGCTAAAAACATTTCCTTAATCTTTTTTGTTGTCTGTATTGTTACAGACATACTTGCTAACAGGTATTTTGAAATAAATGACCAAAATAATTGAAATCGGAGAGATTATATTGTGTTATTTTGACAAATAAAATTTGCAGAATTTTAAAACGTGCGCAGAACTTAATTTTTTGGTGCAGAATTCCCCCAGGAATATTTACTATATCAAGGTTAGGGACACTGAATCAGTGTTCCCTCTAATTTTTCCCCATACGTGTGCACAATGAATTTTGTTACTTGCACCAATATGGAGGTGATGTGTGACATAACACCTCTATATTGGTGCACCTAATAAAATTCATGTGGTGAGGTGGGGCTGAGGCATTCAGAATGTGGGAGGGAGCTCAGAGCTGGGGTAGAGGGTTGAGGTGCAGGGGTGTGAGAGCTCCAACTGAGGGTACAGGCTCTTGGGTGGGACCAGGGATGGAGAGACTTAGGGCTGAGGCAGAGGATTGGGGTGCAGGCTCTGGGGTGGGGCTGGGGGTTTGGGGTGCAGGCTGCTCTGAGGCTACAGCAGGGAGAGAGGACTCCCCCCCGAGCTCTCTCCCCACAGCAGCACCTGGGGTGGGAGGGAGAGGCGCCCCTCCCTGTCGCAGCAGCTCTGGTGCTGAGGCCGCAAGATAGGCACCTCTCCCGTGGCCGCAGCAGATCCGGGGCTGGGTTGGGATGCCCCTCCACGGCAGATCCTGGCCAGGTGGGTTCCCTGAGTGCCCATGTGGCACTTAATAGGCTGTTATACAGCTGCACAGTTTACAGGGAACTTAGCACTGCATGGCTATTAGATAGTTTCAACAAAGCAAAAGGCTTTACTTTGCCATAACTGCAGTCCTTTGTTAATCACTAGTGAAGGTGTGATTGCCTTATTTCAGATACACAAGGCTACCATTCAGCCTTGCCCTTCTCTCATGAACTGATAAGCAGAACAGGATAAAATATTTCAAAACAAGTTTTTCATCCAAAAATAGCTTTTGAAATTGACTTTTTGCCAAAAAAAAAAAAAAAGGCAATACTGTCAATGTTTTTGTTTTTCATGAAAAAATGTAGTTTAATATTTTTCAAAATCAAACTATCAAAATTATTAAATAAAAATTGGTAGTTATTCCAAGGTTTTAAATAACTTTTTTGAAAAAATATTAGAAAGTACACAAAAAGCATGTCCACTCAATGGATTTTAAAACCGAAAGAGACCATCATCATAATCTAATCTGACCTGCATAAAACATGCCACAGAACCATGCCAATTAATTCTGCATGACAGCCACAACTTCTGTTTAAGCTATGGATAGCTAGAGAGATTCTAGTCTTGATTTAAAGATGTTAAGTGATGACAAATCCATCATATCCCTAGGTAAGTTGTTAGAATTGTTAAATTATCCTCACTGTTAAAAATGTGATATCTTGTCTGAATTTATCTAACGCCCATTTCCAACCACTGGATCTTGTTATGCCTTTTTCCATCAGATTAAAGAGTCATCTACTATCAAATCTCTTCTCCATGTAGCTACTTGTAGGTGCTTCGACACTACGATGACTGTGTCATACAAGTACCGGAACAGATACAAGTGCGGCTCTGCGAAGGTAACATCAAATAGTGAGCTAAGCATTGTGCATTTACTTTCAAAATTTAGTAACTGTGAATGACAAGCTGAAATGCAAACAAACTGCTGGAAACACCATACTCCATGGCAGGAGCAGTGGCTTTTGTACTTACGCTTCACCAGCATTCCCTGCTCCAGGGAATTTTGGTTGTATGCACAGCAATTTATGCCCTATAGTCGATGTTTGAAAGTTGCTTTCTCCTTCATACTGCTTCCAATCCTCCATTCCACTCACATCCATGCTTTTACACTTGCCCTGTAGTTTGCCTTTGGTATGTAGGCCAGCAGCAAGATTAATATATTCTGGGGTAAAACGAGGCATATCCTTAAAGTCTTCAACACTGATCTGAACAATATGACTGGGTGCCAGCAGTCGAATGATATCAATCAGAAGCAGCAATCCAACACCTTTGGGATGGGAGGAGGGAGAGAAAAAACACACAGTTTGCAGAAGGTAGTGCAGTCACACCTAAGCATCTTGCAGATCTGAACCTTGGTTATTAGACACTCAGGAGTGTCTCTCAATTGTTGTTAAGAGACTTAAAATAACTCACACAGAATTAGAGTAATATTTCCCAGTCTCAGAATAGTTACAAAATGTTTATCATAGCATGTATACAGTTAAGATATAGCATTAATCTTCTAATGCATCTCCAAAGATTAGATGTATGCTGGTTTACCTTTCACCCATCCCATTGTATTGATGACCAAAGGCACTTCTTTCTTGTAGGAGTTAAACACATACTTTACTGTGTCGATATATCTTTCTGTATCCTGATCACAACTAACTTCTCCGTAATACACCATTTTACGTGGCATTCGCTGATGAGTGAATGGTGGACCTGAAAAAAGACACACTGAAGATTAACAGTAAATACTTGGAAGTTTCAGTAATTCAAAGAAAGTGGGCATAAAGACTTAGCAAAACCCCCAAACTCCTGAAGCACACATGCTCAATCCCTGTCTGTATTGATGGAAGCTATTCTTCCTCAGTTTGTATCCAGTTGTTTCACCTTTTTTGGAAAGGCTTGTACTTTAAGATTTTCTCCACTTGCTCCAAAGAACCCTTCCTCTGCCCTGCAGATCATTTCCTTTCAATTCTGTGTATACAATCAAGGACAGTCAGTCTCAACATCTGAGTGTCAGAAACCTGATAAATCCATTAATGTGGTATGGAACTATACAATTCTTAAAACATATGAGTTTATAAATTTAGATTAACTACTATTCTAGAAGACAATTTGATCAGGGTAGCAGTTTTTGGTCAGGAAGTAAAAAAGGAACACTAAATTGGAACAACAAAAGGACTGTGTGCATTACAATTTAGTAGTGTAAACACACTAGCTTTTTCCCCTCCATGATGACAGAGCAGCCCAAGGCAAACAGCTGATACAAAAACTAGACCACACCATTTGGTGGCTGGGAACCAAAGCTCTTTGGAGACACCCAAGGCCATATATACTAATAGGTTTTCTACTTATGGTTTTTCAAAACTTACAATATTCTTCCCTCTTTTTCCCACCCCAAACTTAACAAATTTATGATTTGAAACCAGGGGGAGAAGTTAAAAAAAAAAGTTTCAGACAAGCCCTAGAAAGTTCTATGGCCTTTTAAAAACATATACTTCTTTGACCCACATCTCTACCTGCATATCTCAAAAACATTAATAAACTTAACCTAAAGTTTCAGTGAGGTATGCAAGTATTATTCCCACTTTCACAGATGGAGATCTGAAGAAGAGAGATAAGACGGTTACTCACCTTTGTAACTGTTGTTCTTCGAGATGTGTTGCTCATATCCATTCCAGTTAGGTGTGCGCGCACCGCGTGCACGCTCGTCGGAAGATTTTTACCCTAGCAACACTCGGTGGGTCGGCTGGGTCGCCCCCTGGTGTGGCGCCGCTATAGCACCAGATATATACCCCTGCCGACCCAACAGCCCTTCAGTTCCTTCTTGCCGGCTACTCCGACAGAGGGGAAGGAGGGCGGGTGTGGAATGGATATGAGCAACACATCTCGAAGAACAACAGTTACAAAGGTGAGTAACCATCTTCTCTTCTTCAAGTGCTTGCTCATATCCATTTCAGTTAGGTGATTCCCAAGCCTTACCTAGGCAGTGGGGTCAGAGTGAGACGTTGCAGAATGCAAAACTGCTGAGCCAAAGGCTGCATCGTCTCTGGACTGTTGAACCAATGTGTAATGTGAGGCAAAGGTGCGAATCGATGACCAGGTAGCTACCCGACATATTTCCTGGATGGGGACATGGGCCAGGAAAGCGGCAGATGAGGCTTGCACCCGAGTAGAATGGGCGGTGAGATGGCTAGCTGGAATGAGAGTTAATTCATAGCATGTTCAGATGCAGGATGTCACCCAAGATGAAATTCTTTGGAAAGAGACCGGCATGCCTTTCATCCGGTCTGCCACCGCTACAAAGAGCTGAGGCGAACATCAGAAGGGTCTGGTCCTCTTGATATAAAAGGCGAAAGCCCTGCGGACATCCAAGGTATGCAGCTGTTGTTCCCGACGCAAGGAGTGCGGCTTCGAGAAAAAGACTAGGAGAAAGATGTCTTGATTGACATGAAAGGCAGACACCACCTTAGGGAGGAAAGAGGGATGTGGTCGCAGCTGTACCTTGTCCTTGTGGAATACCGTATACGGGGGATCCGCTGTCAAAGCTCAAATCTCCGATACTTGTCTTGCTGAGGTGATAGCGACAAGCAAGGCTGTCTTCCAGGAGAGGTACAGTAGCGAGCAGGTGGCCAGAGGCTCAAAAGGAGCACCCATAAGCTTGGCTAACACCAGGTTTAGATCCCAGGTAGGGGTCGGGCATCTGACTTGAGGGTACAACCGCTCCAATCCCTGAAGGAACCTGGAAACTATGGGGTGAGAAAAGACTGAACAGCCACTTTTCCCCAGGTGGAAGGTGGAAATAGCTGCCAAATGCACCTTTATAGAAGAGACCGCCAGGCCCTGCTCTTTCAGGGACCATACGTAATCCAGGACAGTGGGGACAGATACCTGTCCGGGGACTAAGTTACTCTGAGCGCACCAGTACGAGAAACGCTTCCACTTAGCGAGATATGTCGTCCTCGTGGAAGGCTTCCTACTGCCCAAGAGCACCTGTTGTACCGAGGCAGAGCAACGCAACTCAGACTGGCTCAACCACACAGCAGCCATGCTGTGAGATGCAGGGATTGCAGGTCCGGATGGTGAAGCCTGTCGAAGTCCTGTGTTATGAGGTCCGGCCAGAGTGGCAGGGGGATCGGGTCTGCCACTGAGAGGTCGAACAACAGGGTGTACCAATGCTGCCTCGGCCATGCTGGAGTAATGAGGATCAGGTGAGCTCTGTCCCCGCGGAGCTTGAGTAAGACACTGTGGATGAACGGAAACAGTGGGAATGCATAAAGTAGATGCCTCTTCCACGGGATCAGGAATGCGTCTGAGAGGAAGCCTGGGGAGCGTCCTTGGAAGGAGCAGAATACCTGGCATTTCCTGTTCTCTCGAGAGGCAAAGAGGTCAATGTGGGGAAAGCCCCACCTCCGGAAAACAGAATGGATAACGTCCGGGAGTATCGACCACTCGTGAGACAGGAAGGACCTGCTGAGGTGACCTGCCAGAGTGTTCTGGACTCCTGGGAGAAAAGACGCTACCAAAATCGATAGAGTGGGCTATGCAAAAGTCCCAGAGGCGAATGGCTTCTTGACAAAGGAGGGAGGAACATGCTCCGCCCTGCTTGTTTATGTAAAACATGGCCGTTGTGTTGTCCGTGAGCAGTGATACACAACGGCCTTGGAGATGGTCCCGAAACACCTGGCATGCTAGATGGACTGCTCTCAGCTCCCTCACGTTGACGTGCAGGGCCAGCTCTTGGGGCAACCAGAGTCCTTGAGTGTGAAGGCTCCCGAGGTGGGCACCCCAACCCAGAGATGACGCGTCTGTGGTTAGGGCCAATGAGGGTTGTGGTGGGTGGAATGGCATCCCTGCGCAAACCACAGAGGGGTCTAACCACCAAGTGAGGGAGTCGAGAACCTTCCTGGGGATAGTGAGCACCGAATCCAGACTGTCTGTGTGGATGATATATTGAAGGAAGCCAGGTTTGGAAGGGACGGAGACGTAGCCTCACGTACTGGCCACGAAGGTACAGGAGGCCAAGGCAAGTGCGCACCGACGTTGTCGGAAAGGATTGAAGACTTCGAATTATCGAAGCCATCGTTTGAAAACGCGACTGAGGGAGGCAGGCTCTGGCCAGACTGGAGTCGAGAACAGCTCCGACGAAGTCTATTCTCTGCGTGGGTGTCAGAGTAGACTTTTCTGTGTTGATCCATGAGGCCTAGGCTCCCGAAGAGGTCTCTGACGATGCACAGGTGCTGCAATACTTGTGACTGGGAAGTCCCTTGAATAAGCCAATAGTAGAGATACGGGTAGACGCGTACTCGACGATGCCAGAGGGAGGCAGCTACTACAGCCATGCATTTGGTGAAGACCCTTGGAGCTGTAGAAAGGCCAAAGGGAAGTACCGTGAACTGAAAGAGTTGGTGGTTGACCACAAAACGGAGATACCGTCTGTGTGGTGGATAAATGGCGATGTGGAAATAAGCGTCCTTCATATCGAGGGCGGCATACCAGTCTCCCGGATCCAGGGATGGGATGATGGTCCCCAGGGATACCATGCCGAACTTCAGCTTTATCAGGAATTTGTTGAGTTCTCGCAGGTCTAGGATCAGTCGCAGACCTCCCTTTGCCTTGTGGATTAAGTAATAGCGGGAATAGAACCCTTTGCCCCTCATGTCTTCTGGCACCTTCTCTATGGCTCCCAGTTTTAGGAGCGCCTGGACCTCTTGTAAGAGAACTTGCTTGGGAGAGGGGTCCCTGAAGAGGGACTGGTAGGGAGGGTGGGGGGTTTAAAAAAAACTGAAGGTGGTATCCCGCTTCCACCGTGTGGAGGACCCAACGATCTGAGGTTAGCTTGAACCAGGCAGGGAGAAAACGGAAGAGGCGGTTGAAAAAGGAGGGAGAAGGATCCAGTAGGATAACTGGTGGGCTGTCCTCGGGCGTCCCATCAAAAGTTTTGCTTGGGCCCCGTTGGTGGTTTAGGAGGCACTTGACTTTGGGTTCCTTGACGACCAGACTGCCTCGGCTGATTCCCCCTGCCACGCCTTCTGGTAGCGTCCTGACGCGGCCTAGATGGTTGTAAGGGCGGTGTGGCTGGGGCCGGAAGGACCTTTGTTGGGTCACTGGCGTGTGCATACCCAGCAAGCGCATTATGACCCGGTTGTCTTTCAGACTTTGCAACCTGGGGTTGGTTTTGTCTGAGAAAAGGCCCTGGCCCACGAAGGGTAAATCTTGAATGGTCTGTTGCAATTCAGGGGGAAGGCCTGAAGCCTGGAGCCAGGAGATACGCCTCATCATCACTCCGGATGCCAGAGTTCTGGCAGCCGAGTCTGCTGAGTCCAGAGAAGCCTGGAGGGAGGTTCTTGCTACCTTTTTATCCTCTTCAAGCAGGGCCCTAAACTCTGGTGGGACTCCTGGGGAAGAAGCTGCGTAAACTTCCCCACAGACACCCACGTATTAAAGTTATACCGACTTAAGAGGGCTTGTTAGTTTGCCACTCTAAGTTGGAGGCCCCCGGCCAAGTATATTTTGCAGCCTAGGAGGTCCATGCGTCTAGCCTCCTTCGCCTTAGGAGCTGATGCTTGCTGGCCATGACGCTCCCATTCGTTCACCGACTGGACAACCAGAGAGCAGGGAGGTGGGTGGGTGTAGAGATATTCGTACCCCTTGAGGGGACCCTATATTTCCTCTCTACTCACCTAGCTGTAGGTGGAATCGAAGCTGTGGATTACCAAATGGTGTCTGCATTGGCTTGTATAGTGCGGATGAACAGGAGAGCCACTCTAGTGAGTGCATCAGCCAATAAGATGTCCACGACTGGGTCCTCTATTTCAGTGACCTCTTCCAGCTGCAAGTTCATATTCTGGGCCACTCGCCTCAAGAGGTCTTGATAGGCTCTAAGATCGATTGGTGGAGGGCCTGAGGAAGATGTTCCTGCTACCACCTCATCAGGTGAGGAGGAGGAGGAGAGGCCCGGGACCAACGGGTCCTGAGGTGGGTCGTGCACTTGAGGGGCGTCATCTGCATCAGGTGGAACCTCGGTGACTGCAGAGAAAATTAGAGCCTCGTCCATGCCCGTAAGGGAAGGGTGGCTCACTGTCGCCTCTGGTACCCGGTGCACCTTGGGCCTGATGATACGCCCATGGTGTCCAGAAGGACCAGTGATGAGGCCCTTGTTCGTGGCTTTGTCCCTGCGGATATTGGCTGGGGACGTCAGATTCCCCCTCCTGATGGTAGGATGCACTGCCAGCCTGAGACGATACTGATGTGTGTCACAAAGGCCACGGTGGTGCTGAGAGACCCTGGGAGGGTGCCACTGTTCTTGACGCTCGATCCCGGGGCGGTACCATGAGCGAGACCGGGACCTTCTACCATACCAGTGCCGGGAGGTCGACCGGGATCTCGAGTCCCTTCGCCTGGAGTGACTGTGGGATACACAGTATCGAGATCAGTGCCGAGAGCCAGATCGGTACCGAGAGTATCTGTCTGGTGAACGAGATGTTGAACGTCGCCGCGAGTGCGACCGGACCGCGAT
Organism: Chelonoidis abingdonii; assembly: GCF_003597395.2. Lineage (NCBI taxonomy): Eukaryota > Metazoa > Chordata > Testudines > Testudinidae > Chelonoidis > Chelonoidis abingdonii. The sequence continues at coordinate 1,466,154 of NC_133791.1, read as the reverse complement.
GGAGAGCGGTGCCAGGACTGCGAGCGGCGCCGGGAGCGGGAACGACGTGATCAAGAGCAACTTCGAGACTGTGATCTGGAATGACGTCTCTGGTGGACCGACGGAAGGAGGCCTTACGAGGGCCGGCTTGCCGATGGATTGAACAACCCGCACCGGCAGTGCCGGGGGTTGAGGACAAGTCAGCTCCGTCACAGCAATGAGCTCCCTTGCCGTAGAGAAGGTCTCCAGCGTAGAAGGAAGAACAAGCTCAACCACAGCCAGAGCTGGGGAGCTGTCTGGCACCGGACTCAACGGTTCTTGTGGGACCGGAATCGACTGTGGTGCGCCAGGTGGAGCTGCAATCTGTGGTGCTGGCTTCCATGGTGCCGCAGCCGATGACGGTGCTCGACGAACCATCTTAGACGAGTGCTCCTTCTGCAAGGCCGGAGTTGGAGCATTATGTCATTTTCCAGTTGGGGAAAGGGAGCAGTGCCGAGGAGTCAGTACCAGTAGAGGTCGGTGCCGGGACTCCTTCTCGGTACCGGAGTGATTCGGTGCCGAAGGGGCGCTCCTTACTGAGGCAGTCTGTTGGATGCTCGGTACCGATGTTGCAGGACTAAGTGCCGATTCCATGAGGAGCTGCTTCAATCGAAAGTCCCGCTCCTTCTTTGTCCTTGGTTTAAATGACTTGCAGATGCGGCACTTGTCAACAAGGTGGGACTCCCTTAGGCACTTGAGACAGGAGTCGTGGGGATCCCCTATTGGCATCGACTTTTGGCACACCGAGCACGGTTTGAATCCCGGTGCCTTGGGCATGGGCCCGCACTGGGGCGGAGGAAAGGGGCTAATCCCCGATTCCCCCTTCAACTATATACACTAACTATGAATAGAAGTACTAACACTAACTATAACTACAAGAACTCGAACTATACACACAGTAAAGAGCAAAGAACTACGAGAAGCTAGGGATGTGGAGATCAGCAAAGCTGCACTCCACAGTTCCAACGACAGTCACGGGCAGTAAAAAGGAACAGAAGGGCCGTTGGGTCGGCAGGGGTATATATCCGGCGCTATAGCAGCGCCACTCCAGGGGGCGACCCAGCCAACCCACCGAGTGTTGCTAGGGTAAAAATCTTCTGACGAGCGTGTACGCGGTGTGCACTCACCTAATTGGAATCGATATGAGCAAGCACTCGAAGAATAAATGATTTGCCCAAGGTGTAACATGAAGTCAGTGGCAGAGACGGAAAATTCACTCAGGTTTGCTACATCCCAGGTCAACAGCATATAAAAAAAATCACCCTCTCCACCCACTCCCATAAAATATGTAAAAACCAAGAAGAGAGAATAACTTGCCTGGTAGTTCTGATTTCCCAGAGATAGCACCTTGGAGGATTTCACTCCTGGGTCTTAGCTCCTTACCACAAGATTGGCAGGCCTCCTTCACTTATAATGTTTTTTGAACTGTGAGCAGAGTTAATATGGTGCTGTTAAGACACAGGAGTGAGAATCCTGGACAGTATCTTTAGAGAATAAATATATATATTTCTGGTGATGAGAATATAGCAAAATATATACCAAGACATGGCTCTGACACATTAATTAAGGAGACACATCCAGGTGGTGTAAACTCTGTCTGTCCCAGATCACATTCCAAATATTCAACACAAGGAAGGCTACAATAAAAGAAAAAAAGATTTTAAGATGCGCTGCATATTACCATCTGTGTAAATAAAACAGAACAGCATTTCACTTAGAATACATCAGGAAAAGAATCCAATTCTGACAGCTATAAACACAATGAGAATCTCAGACACTGAATAAGATCACTAGCTTTCTGCCTCCTCCCTCTATTTGACAGACTGTAATGGACAGGCAATGAAAAACTATAAACTAGGGCTCTATGTGTATCACAGAGGTCACAGATTCCATTACTTTCTGCAACTTCTGTGACTTCTGCAGCGCCCGGCGTGTGCTTGGGCAGCCCTGGGGACAGCCACGCCAGCCACTGCTCAGGCAGCTCCTGGCAGCTGTCCCCGTGCGGCCAGAGCAGCTGCAGTCTGCTGGCCCCAGACACCCCTCCTTCCCCCTGAACAGCCGCCCCCCCCCCGGTTTTAGTCACAGGTATAAGTCATGGTGAGGACACAGGCTGTGAATATTTGTTGACTGCCTGTGACCTGTCCATGACTTTTACTAAAACTACCTGTGACTACCTGTGTAGCTTTAACTATAACTACAACACTAAGCACAATGCATGGTCTGGACCAGCGACAGCCCAATACCATTCCAGTCTTGAACAGAGAGACTGCCAATCAATGTCAAATTGCACAAGTGGTACACACAGATGAGGACTGCCAATAAACAATTTTTGCTTCATGTTAATTTTCAAAAATATCCAAATCGCCAGTAATTATTTATAAATAATCCTATCCATTTCTCTTGCCCAGATCATAGAATATTTGAAAATTTGAGTCTTATAGGATGAAAAAACTCACTGATTCAGCAACAGGTTAATGAGATATCTGTTAAATGTTGATTTTCCAATACTTTTTGGGCCACACACCAGAATGACAGGACAACCATCATCTTCCTCTGGAAAAACAAACATATCCTGAAATGGACCATTACTATAAATTAATCTCATGCATCCTACTCCACAAAAGTTTACAAAAATTTAATCTCAGGAGCTGAGCATTTTCATTGAAAGAGCAGTTTACATAACATGGGCTTATATTTGCACTTTGGAACCAGAACAATAAAGCTTTGTTTCAAGGTGAGGAGGGTATTTACATTTATAAGCACAAAATAAAAAGCCTTCTAAGAGGGTGGACTCCAACACCTGGGCACAAAACCAGCCTTGCAAAACTCTACTTGCCCTATGGGAAATTATTTTGGGGTGGAGATGGAAAAAAACAGATTTCTCCCACACCAAATCATCATAAAGGCACATTAGTTTTGGTGGCAGATCAGCAAGGCAGCAAAAAGCCTTATGGGTCATATAAACACTCCCTCCTCCCACTCTAAGTACCTCAAAATGAGGTAACACACTCAGTTTGGTCAAGAAACTATCCAAGGCTTGAAATTTGACCCAACCGTTTCACTATTGTCAGGGCATGGTTTCACAAGCACGAACTTAAGAAACAAACTCTGAGAAAGGAGCTTTTGCTCCCTTTAGATCACTGCAAAATGTAACATTCAGTTCCATCAATTTAAGATACTCACCACGACATGCTTGTATTAACTCTTCAATTGCTGAAACTGAACTCTCTGACAAAAGCAGGCCACTTTCAGGATCACGTTTCCCAATACCAGCAGAAGCTAGAGCTGCATCTTCTGGTGTGAAGCAAGAACCCCTTTGTCTCTATAGATCAGCAAGCATACACCAAAGAAAGGTTTTAGCAAATTCATAACACACCACATACAAAATAACTCCTACTGTCTTATTTGACTGGACAGTGATACCAGCACAGAATGATTTAGTCACATTAATTGTCTTCTCTGTTCTAGTTCTACAGAAGTCTTAAGTCCAGGTGACAGGAAGGAAGTGCTAGGAACAAGATCTCATCTTCACTGACATTCTAACCCCTACTTACTACAGCAAATGGCACCTTACAAATACCACAGACGGATGTGTCTAAAATCGGGAGAACGATACCTCCTTTATAAAGAACTTGGAGATCTACTGACGAAAAACTCTATGAGAGCTAGGTATTTTTATAAACAGGTCTACAACATGCAGACCATTGTAATCCATGGGAAACCAGTCTTATAATTCAAAGGCAAGGCAGCACACCTGAAAGTCACATGACAGGCACAGAAAGAGGACATGACTGGAACATGAAACAAAGTGCTCTGGAAACAATAATGGGGCTGGGCCAGTCAAGTGGAGCTGCTACCAACTGCAGACAGAACAGGAAACACTAGAGGGCTGGGGGGTGTGGGGAGGAAAGTGACTGCAACAAAGGACTAAGAAGGATAAGTAGTAAAAAAAGAGGGAGTGAACTTCTGGCAAAGGATAAATCCATGCATCATATATATAAAAAAAATGAATTACAACTAAGTTATACGGTTATAATTCCATTACTGATTCAGCAACAGATTAATGAAATATCTATTAAATGGTGACTTTAATGACTACATGCATGATTCTAGCTTTGTCTTATGGTAAATAACCAGAATACCTCTATGGAACTGTACACATATATACATAACATGCTGTTTTTCTGACCCACGCTTTTACTGCTCCATACTCAATTAATCTTCTCCTGACGCCATGCAAATTTTTCTTCCTCATGAAACAATTCCCATAGGATAGGACTGAACAAATGCAAGATTTCCATTAAATAACGAAATGGAAGATGCATTTCACCTTTACTCTGAAGATATGGGAGAACTCTGGGTGATTAAGAATGAATCTTGTAACCGAAGTATCCAGACCATCCAACAGCACCAGAGAACACAAAGGGGCAAAACTTTTCATCAGTTTAATTCTAGCATCTGCAAGATGACAACAGTTAGTCTTAAAACACTATATTTCACACAAATTAGAGTTCAAGTCCAAAACCGATACAATGAACAAATACTTTTTACATTATCTGACCTTCATAATACCTGTGAGGTAGGTATCACCCCCATTTGACAAATGTGGAAAGAGAAGCTGCTATAAAGCATAAGTCCCAATTCTGAACCTTAGCGTCCAAAATGTGGGTGCCTACATGAACCCTCCAAGCTTAATTACCAGCTTGGAT
>NC_133791.1:1458850-1461198 GCF_003597395.2 Chelonoidis abingdonii | reverse complement strand
ATCACAATACCAAGAAGCATGTCTTTTCTCTTCCACAAAGAGACAACCAAATACAAGGAAACAGAAATGATTCTCTCTCTCTTCCCCCTCCCACAAATTCCCTGGTGCTGCAGAGCTTTACCCTTCGTAGATCTAACACAAAGAGAATTTCCCTCCCCTTCATTCCTTAGCCTAACCAGAGAGAAAAAACTCAAACAAGTCTTAAAAAGAAAGCTTTATATAAAAAAGAAAGAAAAAACACATGAACATGATCTCTGCATCAAGTTGACAATACACAGGGCTATTACTTAGAAGAAAAATATGAATAAACAGCCTTATTCAAAAAGAGATACAATTTAAACATTCCAGTAACTACACACATGTAAATACAAAAACAATATAAAAACCTATTGTCTTCTACCTTTGTACTTACACTTGGAAACAGAAGATTAGCAAGCTTGGAGAGAGAGAGTTCACTCTCAGAGCAGAGAGCAACAGAGAGACAGAGACACACCCAGAAATTCCCTCCCTGAGCTTTGAAAAATCTGTTGATCCTCTGGTCAGGTGTTTGGTTACCCCTTTGCAGGTGAAATAGACATTAACCCTTAGCTATCTGTTTATGACAGAAGCAAACATCTTATGTGATTTGCCAAAGAAGTCAGTGATGTGCAGAATCAGAATACATGAGTTCCTATTTTCCAGTCCTGTACTTGAAGAAATAAACTATAGAGTTCCACGGAAAATGAGGACGTATATTACTATCCTAAAGTAAGGCAATAAACAACACTCAGTCATTTTCATTGCCATAAAAAAGTTATAAAGGCCATCTCGAGAGTTTGCCAGTGACTATGTGTACAACTACAGACCAAATATTTGTGAGAGAGAATGTAGCGTGGGAAAGGTGATGGCCCTAAAAACTCTAGTACTCACAGGACAGATACAGCATGAGAAACACTGTTCCCCTTAGTCCAGGTGAGCTATTATGATCACCTAGTCTGACCTCTTATATAAAACAGGCCCTAGAACTTCAGCCAGTAATTCCTGCTTCTAGCTCAACAACTTGTGGTTGAATAAAGCACATCTTTTAGAAAATCATCCAGTCCTGACTTAAGGACTGCCAGCAATAGCAAATTTACTACAGCATTTGGTAATCTGTACCAATGGTTAACTACCCTCACTGTTAAAAAATTGATTCTAATGGGAAGTTATTCTGCTTTGCCTCTAGAGAAACAGCCAGAAAAGGCATCAACACCAATAGTGGTGATGAGGACATGTAGCTAGACTGGGACCACCCTAACTCATTTCACAGAGGCCACTGAATAATGTCATGTAAAGATGACTTTTGATCACAACTCTAGCCTGCATTCAGAATGGTGACACAGAGATAAAAGGCTTATCTCATTACAAGGTCTCTGGAACTCTTCAGTCTGCCCCAAAGCAATTGGTTAAGGGTAGCCCTACACGTAACCAGCTCTAATGGCCCTTTACACATCCAAATAGCAGACTCCTCACCAAAGCACACTGCTCAGCCCATGCTTACCACGTGGCACACGATGGGCTCTGAGCATTGCCCTGGCTGATATCCTCATCTCCTTCTTGGATTTCTCCAGCGTCTCATAGGTCACTGCTTCGATGGTCAGGGCACAGTGGGTCTGAGGAGAGAAGAGGTCATAGGAAGGCTGCTCCTGAGTGATGGTAAATCCAAACACTTGGACTGCACCATAGAGGCAGGTCAGGCGGCATTTCCCAGTGAAGGTCAGCTTCTGTGGTGGGGAAACAGGAGATGAGATACTGACCATGCTTGAACATCAGGGCAGTGCTATACAGACAAGGAAGAGACAGCCCCTGTCATGGCACTTCACACATGGGAGGTGCTGGGTTCTCCCCCCCTGCCCCAGGAAGCGCCACGCAGCCCCCCCATCCCTGCAAGCGCACTTGCCTAAGGCCTAAAACCACTGCGCATATTCACCCCCCTCAACTATTCCCAGCTACCCCCCCGCCAACGACCAGCCCTCCCCACTCATGTATCCTGAAACCCTCATTTCTGGCCCCACCCCAGAGCCCACACCCCCAGCCTGAGCCCTCCCTCCCTCCTGCACTCCAACCCTCTGCTCTAGCCTGAGCCTCTCACACTCCAAACCCCTTGACCCTATCCTGGATCCCCCTTCTGCACCCCAAACCCCTCATCCCTTGCTTCACCCCAGAGCCCGCACCCCAAGCTGGAGCCCTCATCCCTTCCGCACCCCAACCCTAGGATTCCTTCATATCTTTTCTACTGTTATTTTTCTCAGTAGCCATTGATATGGTGGATTGTTGGACTCAGCTAAACTACTTGGCAAACAGGTTAGTTATCCCGATAGTCACTAGAA
>NC_133791.1:1413918-1457653 GCF_003597395.2 Chelonoidis abingdonii | reverse complement strand
CCCGCAACCTCCCCTCCCTCCCTCCCCCGCGGGGTCCGTGACGTGGTGCCCGCAGCCCCCCCCCGCGGGGTCCGTGACGTGGTGCCCGCAACCTCCCCCCCATGGGGTCTGTGACACAGTGCCCACAACCTTCCCTGCCCCCCCATGGGGTCCGTGACACGGTGCCTGCACACACACCTCCCAGACCACATAGACCCCTTTCCTGGCATGTGGCACAAGGCCAGGGCCAGCACTTTCATTTAGGTGGCCTAAGCAATTGCCTAGGGCACCAGGATTATTGGTGGGCAGCGTTTTGCCGGAGGGGGCGGCAGGTGGCTCTGGTGGACCTACCGCAGTCGTGCCTGCGGAGGGTCTGCTGGTCCGCGGCTCTGGTGGAGCTGCTGCAGTCGTGCCTGTGGACAGTCGGCTGCTCGCGCAGCTCCAGTGAACCTCCCGCAGGCACGACTGCAGCAGCTCCTCCAGAGCCACGGAGCAGCCGACTGTCCGCAGCCACGACTGCGGCAGCTCCACCTGAGCCGCGGGACCAGCGCGCGGGGCAGCGAAATTGCCATGCGCCTAGAGCGCTAAAACCCCTAGCGCCGGTCCTGCACAAGGCTTGTGTTTCTGCCTAGGTTACTCCTTGACCCAACTAAATCAAGCCACAAGATGTTCTCTTGCATCTATACCTGGGGAAAGGTCAAAGCTGGGCCCAGCAAGGTGAGGCCTAGTGCCGGTCAAACTGAACTCCACTCCATCCTGCTCTACACCAGCGGTTCTCAACCTTTGTTCGTTTGCGTACCCTTAACAAATTTCAAATGGAGGTGCCGACACCTTTGGAAATCTACTGGCTCTTTTCTATTGTTGAATTCTGTTCAGTGAGTTTTCAGTCCAAGTCCTTCACGGACCTCTTAGATGTAGTTCATGGCCCAGACAGAGAACCACTGCTCAAACCTAGAGCAAGGGGAGGACACCACTGTGACATGGAGAGCTCTCTGGGCTCTTCCCTGCACCTGCTCATTAATGCACAAAGTCTCCAGCACAGGGACCGTCTGTACTGATATGTCTTGTATGTTGTAGGAACCAAGAAAAGGCCCAGTTGCACGCTTTCCCCTCCTCAGCCTGCATTCCCCCTTATCTGCTCTTCTTCAAAGTCCATCCCAAAAGGGGAACTCATCCACAAGCATGTTAGCCCTGTCATAAACCCTGAAGCTTATGGTCAATGATCAGCTCTTAGTTGTCAAGTGCTGGCAGTGAACATGGCCCCTTCCCAGAAAGTTTACAATCTAGAGCAGTGATTCTCAAACTTTTTTTCCATGGACCACTTGAAAATTGCTGAGGGTGTCTGTTGGTGGACTACTTAATGATCTTTCCAAATGTTTGTACCGTTAGCTAACTATTGTAAAGTGCTTTGGATAAAAGTGCTACTTAAAAAAACTTAATGAACTTTTTGTGTTCTCAAATAAAAGCACACAACTCATATTTTAATATCAGTAGTGTTACCTTTCTAATGCAATGGATGTGCCCTCTCTTCCCCACCACAGCAGCCCCTTAGTTGAGGCTGGAAAGGAGGGGAGTCTTTCCCCTGCCATAGCAGCCACAGAGCTGAGGTTGGGAAGAAGGGCTGTCTCTCCCCGGCAGCTAAAGCCCTGGAGCTGGGGAAAGTTGCCTCTTTCTCTGGCTGCCACAACCCTGCATGTCCCAAATTCTCCCATCCCCTCTCCCACCTACCCCCTATTTCCCCCAAGGCCACTACCTCATCTTACGTATGTGCCTTCTCCAGGGTCCAGGCACCTAATTAGTGGAGCCATGCCTGCGCGATTCCACTAATTAGGTGGGTGGCCCTTCATTCTCTTGTGTGTCCAGGCGGACCACCTGAATGGAGCTCATGGACCACAATTTGAGAACCTCTCATCTGGAGTATACACATACCATATAGAGGAGGACACACTTATGATGGTAATTTATCTTTTATTACCTATGTGAGCCTCGCTGAAGAAGTAGTTTATTAGCAGAGATTCTGAAGTACATCACACACTGGCTTTCATCTCTTCTCCCTCCCTATTACACGTAGAACATAGTGCAACATGTATAGTAGTTACATCAAAACACTACTAAATGCCCATAACAAAAGCCCCACACAGCCCACTCTCTAAAACACTCCAACACCTGTGACCCTTGTTGAATGAAACTATAAAATAACTGCTCAGTTTAAAGTGAGATGGAGGTGGGAGAGAACCACTCTAGAGAGAGTATCCTCCATGAAGATCATGACCTAGTTAATACATGCCATTTCCCACTGACCCCAGGGTCTAGGCTCACCTGCAGGATATTACAATAGATAAATCCCTGGTTGGTTGGTTATTTTTACCTCAAAGCAAAACTTCCTCCCTTCCTGGGAAAGTGTAAAGTCCTAGTTCCTGGGTACATGTTATATCTGTTGCATTTGCATAGGCATAGGCTGTCTATGTAAATAGTCCAAGGTACCTTAGGATCTGAGAGTCTAGCATTGTCTGAGAGGCAATAAGTGTCCATTATATGCTTCCCAGCCCCTGCCCCAGAGAGCTCTGTACCAACAGCATGATGCTTTCTCTTCCATTCATTTTATATTTGTATCTATTGGCTCCATGTTATTGGGCTTTCATATGCCAGCACACGGGGCCTTCTTCTGAATTCAGGATGGATGGGGATTACACTATTGCAGGATTTTTCCGACTGCAGAGCTACTCAACAACAGAGAAGCCTAGACCGGAAGTTGACATATGTGACAGGTAAGTGAGAAGGGTAGGGCATGGGGCTGCAACAAATTCTATGTATCAGTACCTAGATACTACAGTCAGTATGGCCAAGCAGGGGGTAGGCTGTAATCACTGCTTAACATGCTGTCCAGTATTATCTCACTGCTTCCTTGTGCTCATGGTCTGTCTGCTAGATCCACCTGGGGCCTCTCATCTTATCCTTAGATTTTAAACCATTCTGTGTTTGTACAGCAACCAGTACAGTGGGGCTCCTGCAACCCAATACAAACAATAACAACAATACTATAGTGACCAGAACTTTAGAAATGCTGTTAGCCTAGATTAGACAGATACAAAGAAGGAAATCGTATTTAGCAGGAATAGAAACAGGAGGGGAAACAAGCAGGAAAAAGAGGTGGAACAAGAAGTAGGAAAGCAGATACAGGACAAAAAGACCCACTGCAAATAGACAGGAAGCTGCAACAGAGATGACGCATGGTGGCTGGGAGTTGGGGCATGCAGGGCTCACCTCTCATTAATAAAATGACAGTAGTCCAAAATATCACAGCTTAGCTGGTGTGACTGCAGCCATTACTAAAGAAAATCTCTGCTACAGCCAAGATCCACTCTGTGCCATCAGAGATCTGGGGAGATGCAGGTGGTTTCTTCTCTTGTGCCACCTGAGCAGGAGAAAGGGAGCAGAGCAGGGCTGTGAATCTGACCCACAGGATATTGCATAAGGGGTTGCTGATTAGGAGAGGGGCAATGGGGATTTGAACTAATAGGTACAATCTGATGTGTGTTGTGCAACACTAAATAGCGGCAACCTCAGTGTAACCATACAAAAAGAAAGATGTTTGTGCTGCTGGTCTCCTCATGAATCCCCTGTGAGCCATAGTACACGTAGCAGAGGGGGGCACAGACAGGTGAAGTGATTTGTCTAAAGTCACCCAGTTTGTCAGTGTTAGAACTCCAGGCTGCCTGGCTCTTGGACCACGTACTTATGCCAGGCATTGTCCAGAGGGCATCTCCACAATTCAGTGAAGCCTTCACATCTCTTGCTTCTGCAATAACACCTGTATTTCTGCAGAGCAGCCTCTGTAGACAGCCATGGCTACCACCTGTTGCAAGCCATGAGATTCGCCATTGAGAAGATAAACAACTCCAGCAGCCTCCTCCCCAATGTCACTTTGGGCTATGAGATCTACAATACATGCTCAGAATCTGCCAACATGTACGCAACATTGAATATCCTTGCCCAGAGCAGACAGCACCATGTGGAAGTGCTCAGCAACTTCACACACTACCAGCCCAAGGCTGTGGCTTTGATAGGGCCAGACAGCAGCCACTTTACCCTCATCACTGCAGCTATCCTGAGCATCCTCCTTATGCCAGAGGTAATCAGTACTTTGTCTGGAGCAATGCCAAATATATTTTAAGCAGTACGGTATCTATGGCAGGGTCAAACAGAGGTATTGATTGGGGTAATACTGATTAATCAGAAGAAGGGTAGGGAGTGAGCTTGTGGTTTGGGGTGTAGGTGGCTGGAGGATCAGTGCTCTGAGCAGGTGATGTGACCCCTATGGTCCTTTGTGGCATGTGGGACTCGGTCTCGGTGTGACTCCAGCAGAGGTTAGGCATATTCCTAGCACTGAGAACGACACGCAGTCATGCTGCTTACTTGATTGTTTTTTTAAATGTGTGTTGCTGCAGCCACCACGTCCATGTGCCCTCCAAATACCAGTCCCCTCACACCCACAAGAGTCACAGTTGACGCTGGTTCCTCCTGCCGGTATCGCTGCTCGATGCCAATCGCCCCCCTCCTCCTCAGGTAATCACTGTTCAGCACTGACCTCCACACGGTACCAGTGCCCATCCCCTCTGCACAGTTTCCCAGCAGGAGACACATCCTTTCCCTCATTCCCTTTTGCAGATTAGTTACGAAGCCTCCAACAAGATGCTGAGCCTGAAGCGTGCCTACCCCTCATTCTTGAGCACCATTCCCAGCGACAGGCTGCAGGTTGAGGCTGTAGTGCTGCTGTTGCAGGAGTTCCGGTGGAACTGGATTGCGATGGTGGGCAGTGATGATGCCTATGGCAGGAATGGGATAAAGACCCTGCAAGAGGTGGTGGCTAAGAATGACATCTGTGCTGCCTACCAAGGAATCATCCCCACGAAGGGGGGTGCCAGTAGCCCAGAGCTAAAGGAGATAGTTAGAGTCCTCGTGAGGACCGGGGTCAACGTCATTGTCGTCTTCTCCAATGTGGACAGCGCTAAAGACTTCTTCGACATGGTGGTTCAGGAAAATGTGACGGAGAAGGTGTGGCTGGGCACTGAGGCATGGTCTCTAGCCTCGGCAGTCTGGAGCATCCCTGGCATCCACAGAATTGGCACAGTGATTGGGTTGTCAGTCAAGCAGGCAAAGCTTCCAGGATTGGAGGAATTTGAATGTGCCCATGTGAATTCAGAGAAAAGTAACATAGCCACATGTGCCCTTGATTTGGGTGCTGACAGGAGGGGTGACAGGAGCAGCAATGAGAGCACCAGCCAAGGCTGCAATCAGATCTGCACAAGGTGCCACTCACTCACTTCAGCGCCCCAGACATTTGGACCTCCTTTAATGTGTATTCGACGGTGTTTGCTGTGGCCCACAGCCTGCACCATTTACTGGGTTGCTGCTCGGGAGCGTGCAGCAAGGACAAAGTCTATCCCTGGCAGGTGAGTGGGTCACGGGGAAAGGCCCCCCTCTCTCTTGTACAGGAGCGAGAGTCTTCTTGTGTGAAGCTGCATGGGGGCAGCCCAGAGCTCAGGGCAAGTTTGATTATGCTATAGTCAGAGGCAGGGGGCTGGAAGTAGAAAGGAGCAGAAGTATAAGTATCTAGCAGGATGAGCAGGTGCCTACCAGCTCCAAGCTCTACCTGCAAGCTGCATGCCATCAAAGCACCAATAAGGTTTCAAGGCTGGTGAATTGAGTCCCAGAACAGGCCAGCACTGCCCTGCCAATGGGCCTTACCCTGCTCTGGAGAGACCATCTCTAATCAGAAGAGAGGATGGTGTGATGGGTTGCATCACAGAAACCCTCTTGGGAGCTGCCACCCAATGTGCCAAGACTACTTCTACCCCTGCCTTCCCTGCCAGCTCAGGACTCCGGCACCCTGTCTTGCTGAGCCAGACACACTCGTCTGCTCCAGCACAGACCCAGGGTCTGAATTACTTGCTCCAAAGCTGCAGGTTTACCTGAAAGCAGCTCACAGAAGTGTTCTTGTCTTTAACACTCTGATGCCCAACTTCCAATGAGGTTTAAACCCCCCTGTATAAATTGTTTTTCCTCTATAACTAACACTGATAGAGATGCACAGTTGTTTGCTCCCCCAGGTATTAATACATACTCTGAGTTAATTAATAAGTAAAAAGTGACTTTATTAAATACAGAAATACATAGGATTTAAGTGGTTCCAAGTAGTAACAGACAAAACAAAGGAAGTCACTAAGCAAAATAAAATAAAATGCACAAATCTATTTCTAATCAAACTGAATACAGATAAGTTGGTCACCAGTTCCAGAATTTTCCCTTTTACAGATTAATCGTCTTTTAGCCTGGGTCCAGCAATCACTGCCCTTTGTTCCAGTTTCTTTCAGGTATCCTGCGGGGTGGAGAGGCTCCCTCTTTAGCCAGCAGAAGACAAAATGGAGGGGTCTCCAAAGGGTTTAAATAGACTCTCTCTTGTGGGTGGAGACCCCCTCCTCACTCCTATGCAAAGTCCAGCTCCAAGATGGAGTTTAGGAGTCACCTGGGCAAGTCACATGTCCATGCATTACTCAGTTTTTACAGGTAGCATCCATTATTTACATACTACCTTGAATGTCCTCAAGTAGACTTCTTATGTGGATAGGAGCATTCCAAGATCCATTGTCCTTTAAGTGTTTATTGATTAGATACTTAATTTCAACATTCCTTTCTCCAGGAACTGACCAAATGCTCTACTAAGGTTATTTAGAAATCAAGCCAGTACACAGCTAACATTCATAACATCGAATACAAAAATGAATACATGCATACAAATAGGATTAATACATTCAGTAGATTATAACCTTTGAGATATGTTACATGGCATATGTAGCATAAAACACATTCTAAGCATATTTCCATGAAGCCTTATGGGAGGTACCGTCACAGATGGATGGTAGCTGGGGACCTCAGACACCCGGGTTCAGTACCCTGCTTCCCTATAGACTGCGTGCGCCCTTGGGATGCCACTTAGGGTAAAATTTTCAAAAGCCTCTAAGTGACTTAGATGCCTCCATCTCTTGAAAGTCAATAGGACTTAGGTATTTTTAAAAAAATATACCACTAGTCTCTGTGCCTCAGCTCTCCATCTGTAACATGAGGATAACAGCACCACTCTGGCTCCAGGTGCTGGGGGAATTCATGAGAAAGAGGACAGCACCAAAGACATGGACCCTCCCACCCTGTTAAGGATCTAATCTATCACTGACGAGGGTCTTTGCCCAAAAGGTTGAAGCTGCATGTTGGAATCTTGGGTCTTTTCTGTCTGTGGCCTTTTTGTTTTCCAGCTCTTGGAAAAAATCAAGCAGGTGAATTTCACTCCGCAGAAAAGCTAGGTGCATTTTGATGCCAATGGGGATCCCCTGACAGGCTATGACCTTGTCATGTGGAAGTGGACTGGCCAGACCTGGTCTTTTGATGTAATTGGGTCTTTCCTCCAAAACCCAGACAGACTGAACATTGGCCAGGCTGGACTCCTGTGGCATACAAAAGATAATCAGGTAGCCAGCATTTGAGCTGCATGCTGGGAAAGGAGCGGCCTCAGGATAGTAGGGCAGTAGCATCAAACAGGGATTTTCCTAGCATTACAAATAAAACAACCTCCCCTTATTCCTGAAACTTGACCCTGCATAAAACTTTGTGTCCCAGGGCTTGGGGGAGCAGAATCCTACAGGCCAGGAGGGGCCTGCCTCACCACTCCTTCTCCTGCACTGAGTCATATTTAGTCAGGTTGGCTGCATCATCATGGGTCTTTTCCATAGCAGGGTGAAGCTGGGGTGCTCAGCATCTCAGGGTGTAGGCTCCCTAACAATGAGGGCTGGTGGTACAGGGAACAGAGATTTGACAGGCTCCTGCTTGCATCTTAATTTTCAGAAAAATCTCTCTCAGGAAGAATCATGCCAGGCATGCCCTTGTGCTGCCCCTGCACACTGCCCTGCTCCTACCTGCAGTCCTGACCCCTTTCCTGGACATTAAGGTGCCTGGAAATATAAAGTGCAGCCCTCCGGTGGGCAGCCTGCACCAGTCCCAGGAACTCAGCTTTGTTCCATCTGTGCTGTTTCCTAGCTGGCCCTAGCTGCGATGGGGGCTTGCTCTTGGCAGGCCTGACCCTTGCTGTGCTTTCATCTAGGTGCCTGTGTCCACTTGCTCAAAGGTGTGCGTAAAAGGAGAGAAAAGAGGTTGCAGCTGGGGCTACATGAATTCTGCTTTAACTGCGTGGCCTGCCCCACAGGAACCTTCCTGAACAGCAGTGGTCAGTAGAACATGAGGCAGCTCTTCATACGGGTCACAGCCAAGGAAAGCTGGTTAATCTTGTCCTGCCATTACTGTGTTCCTAGCCTATGCACCAGGCTCCACACTCCTCTTGTACACACTTACTCCAGCCCTTCTCTATTCTCCTTACTTTCTCCTCCTCCTCCATCCTGGCTGCAGCAGTTTCCTCTTCTCCCCCTCATTCCCTTTCCCCTCCTGTTGCAGGGCCTGGTGACTAGCGTTTGAGATACAAATGGCCCAGTGCAGCTTGCTCTCTGACTTCTCCATTTGTATAGCTCTCAGAAGGGCTGCAGTGCTGTGGGTATGTAAATACCAGGTCTCCCCCCAAAGCACCGAGTGCTGGCTCCAGGGCACTCCTGGCTGGTGCTGGGAAGCTGTGGTTTCAGATGGTTGCCGGGAATCAGATGAACAGGTGAGCTGAAGCTGCCTGACTCCTCTCACTGTGAGCTTTGGGTGGGGGAAGCAGGTGTGACAGCTGCTTCCTGCCCACTGTTGCCTTTGTCCCACTGGCAAGGCAGGCAGGCAGACAGACAGACCCAGAAAGAATGAACAGCACCAGGTGGCAATAAATATCAGGATGGAATTTGGTTTGTGGCAAGTTGATGGTGCTGGAAGCGATATGAAAATGCTTGGATGCCGGGGGCCAGGTGGTGCCTAGGGCTGACTGCAGGATTATCTGATCCCCGCTGTGCCAGCCACAAATACAAACCTATGGCAAGAGAATGTCTTCAACCCCTTCACTCTCGCTCAGTAGATGCTAACAGACTCCATGTCCCACTGGAGCATGAGCTTTGGGCAACCGTCAACAGTGAAGAGGCTTGGGGTAAGTTACTCCGTGGCCTGGCCGGGTGAACACCCCGGCACCTCACCTACAGTTGGAGAAGAGAGCAGCTGTTGCAGACATGCCAGCCTCTGTGAGGCTGTTGCATCTGCTGGAACCCTCATCACATGTTCCCCCACCCAGACTAGCTGCATGAGCTGTGTACTTTACCCCAACCAGGACTCCAGCTGTGACCGAGGTGTTCGGTAAGACTTAGTTCACCCAGCTAAGCCACAGCAGCTGCTGCCCCTGACTAAGCTGGGGGAAGCCATGCTGAGAGAGGCCACTCTGTAGACCAGAGCTCTCCCATTCCAATTCCTTTCCATGTCCTGCCACAGACACCCCAGTGGTCCCAGAGGTCCATTAACGTCACCATAATTGCACCCACTCGCTCTATGGCTGAGGCCTTCGCGTTTGTCACCTTTTATACTGTCTCACTGAACCTTATTTGGAGGCGGCACACGTTGATCCCAGGTCATTAAAGATCCTAAGGCACTTTACATAAGGGCTGTGTTGTTATCCCCAACATCTGTGCTCCACCCCAGAGGCAGCTGCGTCCCAGTGGTGGGTGATCCCTGTACGCAGCTTGTTCAGTGTTTTGGGATCCTTGGAGGCATGAGGTGCTATAAGAAGGCCAGATCATCATTATCATAACCAGTGTGGTGTGTGAGCAGCATCTCAGCTCCTCCATTCCCTTCCTTTGCAGACCTCTACAATTGCCAGCCCTGTGGGACAGATCAGTGGGCCCCAGTGAGGAGTGAAATCTGCTTCAGTCGGACCACTGAATTCCTGTCCTGGGCTGACCTGTCTCCTGGGCCCTGCTGACTGGCATCACACTGCTGTTGCTGCCGCCGGCAGGGACAGCAGCCCTCTTTGCCCAGAACCTCACCACGCCAGTGGTCAAGTCAGCAGGCAGCAGAATGTGCTTCCTCATGCTGGGTGCTCTGATCTGTGCCTGCTGCAGCCTCTACTGCTACTTTGGGGAGTCCACCTGGCACACGTGCCTGCTGAGGCTGCCTGTCTTCTCCATCAGCTTCACCATTCGCCTCTTGTGCATTGCAACCCACGTCTTCCAAATCCTCTGCATCTTCAAACTGGCCTCTAAGTGGCCTGCCTTCTATAGAGCCTGGATGAGGCACGATGGACCAAACCTGTTCATCGGAGCCTGCACTGCCGCCCAGGTGGTGATCTGCCTGGTCTTACTCAGCACCAATCCCTCAGTGCCCAGGAAGGACTACACGACGTTTATGATGCTGATCATCTTCCAGTGCTCGGAAGATGACGCTATATGGGGACTGCTCTATAACACACTGCTCGGTATCTGCTGCTTTGTCATCAGCTACATGGAGAAGGACCTGCCTGAGAACTACAATGAGACCAAGTATCAGAGGGGTAGCCGTGTTAGTCTGGATCTGTAAAAGCAGCAGAGAATCCTGTGGCACCTTATAGACTAACAGATGTTTTGGAGCATGAGCTTTCGTGGGTGAATACCCACTTCGTCAGATGCATGTAGTGGAAATTTCCAGGGGCAGGTATATATATCTCACTGAGGACCTGTCTGGAATTGTGGACTTCTACTCAGACCCTATGCCACCAGCACTCCAACTATCTCCGTGACACCATGATTTCTGAGGAATGCCCCATTCATCTCAGGGCAATTTCGGCAACTTCTCACTTGAAGGACCTTGTCTGGGAATGTTGTGGACTCTCTACTCAAGACGACCCTATGCCACCAGCACTCCCAGCTATCTCGTTGACCACCACTGATTTCTGAGGAAGCCACCTTAAATGGTCGCTATAATGTGGCCAGGGAGGTTGAAGTGCTCCTACAGGTTTTTGTATATTGCTGTTCCTAAATATCTGATTGTTGTTTCACTTTATCCTTTTCCGTAGGTACTGTCCCAGTTTGGCCGATGTACATGCAGAGGGCATTGCTGGCATATGATGGCGGTATATTACATTGGTGTGCGATGTGCAGGTGAATGAACCAGTGTATGAGTGTGGCTGATCTAGTTAGTTCCTGTGATGGTGTCCACTGGTGTAGAATGTGGGCAGAGGTTGGCATCGAGGTTTGTTGCATGGATTGGTTTCCTGAGCTGGAGTAATTACTATGGTGTGGTGTGCAAGTTTGCTGGTGAGAATAACTGTTTCTGGTTGTCAGGTTGTCTGTGAGCGAGGATTGGCCTGCCACCCAAGGCCCCTGTGAAAGTGTGGATCATTGTCCAGGATGGGTTGTAGATCCCTGATGATGCGATTGGAGGGGTTTTTAAGCTGGGGCTGTATGTGATGGCCAGTGGAGTCCGTGGGTTTCTTTCTTCGGTTTTTGTCTTGCAAGTAGGAGGCTTCTGGGTACACGTCTGGCTCTGTTGATCTGTTTTCCTTATTTCCATCGTTGGGTATTGTAGTTTAGAGAATGCTGAGTGGTGGGAGATTTTGTAGGTGTTGGTCTCTGTGTCTGAGGGGTTAGAGCAGATGCGGTTTGTACCTTCAGTGCTGCTGTGACAATGGATCGGTGATGTGCCCGGGATGGAAGCTGGAGCATGAACGGTAGGCATATGGCGTCAGTAGTTTTTTGATATCGGTGGGTGAGGTGTTTAATGTGACCCATCCCTTATTTGCACCGTGGTGTCTAGAAAGTGGACTCCGTGTTAGATTGGTCCCAGGCTGAGGTTGATGGTGGGGTGGAAGCTGTTGAAAATCATGGTGGAATTTTTCCAGAGTCTCCTTTCCATGGTCCAGATGATGAAGATGTCATCAATGTAGCGTAGGTAGAGAAGGGCGTGAGTGGACGAAGCTGAGGAAGCATTGTTCCAGGTCAGCCATAAAAATATTGGGCATACTGTGGGCCATGCGGGTGCCCATAGCAGTGCCACTGATCTGAGATATATATTGTCAATCAAATTTGAAATAGTTGTGTGTGGAGTATAAAGGCAACAGAGCTCAGCAGCCAGTTGTGCTGTGGCATCATCAGGGATACTGTTCCTGACAGCTTGTATTCCATCTGTGTGTGGATCTTTGTGTAGAGATCCACTACATCCATGGTGGCTAGGATGTGTTTCTGGGAGGTGACCAAATTGCATTGTAGTTTCCTCAGGAAATCATGGTGTCACGGAGATAGCTGGGAGTGCTGGTGGCATAGGTCTGAGTAGAGAGTCCACATATCCAGACAGTCCTTCAGTGAGAGTGCCGAAATGCCTGAGATGAATGGGGCATCTCCAGGATTTCCAGATTTGTGGATCTTGGGTAGTAGATAGAATAACCCTGGTCGGGGCTCTGAGGGTATGTTGATTTGTTCCGGTGTTAGTGTAGGGAGTGTCCTGAGTAGATGGTGCAGTTTCTTAGACCAAGTGCCTCACCTGCAGCCTGCTTATCAACTTTGTTTGCTTCATCGGCTTTCTCACCACCTATGTCTTCTACCAGGGCAAGTACCAGGGCCATCATTGTGCTGTCCAACCTGTCCACCCTCTCCAGGATCTTTGGAGGCTACTTCCTCCCCAAAGGCTACATCATCCTCTTCCCAGCAGAGGTCAACACCACTGAGCACTTCCAGATGTCAATCCAGAGTTACACCACGAAGAGGAGCTTGGACTGAGCCCACGGGCGGGGGAGCAGGGACACCTTGGGGTTTATATGGGGTGGGTGGGGGGAGGTCCCTCACAGCTATTGATCTGTGCTCTCAGCCTCCCAATATGGGGGAAGAGGGTGTGACAGAGATCTGTGCAGGGGGCCTCTAGCAGGAGCTGGGGATGAGATGGGGGGGTGCAGAGGGGTGGAGTGAGATGAGCTCAGGCCTGTGACTACTTGCCACCAGTAATTGGTCCTGCTGGGCTGTGAGATGAGAGTAGCTGTGTGGGATTGGGGCAGCAGGGAAGGGCTAATGAGCAACATGCCCTGCCGGGGGGCACATGAGAGCATGCTGCCCACATGAGGGCTGTGCTGTGGGAGGTGGCAGCAAGAACTGGAGAGCCTCCACATTGAGCATGGACAAAGCTAGGCCCAGGGCCCTGCCTCAAGCCCAGCCAGCCTGTGGGATCAGGGACAACTCAGCTACCATGCTCTTTGTCTTCCCTGTGAGTGGAAGGCCGGCCCTGTGACAGAGCTGCCTGCAGGGTCCTGTGCTGGGCATGGAGGTGCTGACCCCACAGCCCGGGGGGAAGGAGTTTAGGGGAAGAGCAGCGAGGTCAGCCCAGGGCAGTAACACTTTGCTCTCCCCTTTCGCGGCTCCCCCACACCTCCAGCCCTCCAAGGGACAGTGCTTCCCAGAGCCCCATCCACATGGGTCCTGCCACCAGCTCCAGGGCTGCACTTTGTGGCAGCACAAGACTGGCTCCATGAGCTAGTGCACATCCTTAGCCTGGCTCCCACTGCTATCCCCTGCATGGCATCCTCACAGCCGTTTAAGATGGCAGCGCTGCATGCAACCTGCCCAGTTCCAGCCTAAGTTGCAGATCACAGACCTGGAGACAGCAGCAGGTCCCAGGGTCCAAGACCAGACTGCTGTAGGGTATGGGGAATGGAATGGAAAAGAGGCACAAAAACGGATGGCACAAGTCATTCTACAATACTCTGTCCTGGCTATTAAACACCTAGGCCCAAGAGACAGATCTGGGCTTCTCTTTTCTCCCTACTAAACGGATGGAATGCCTAGTGAGTGGGACTGAGTGGGGAATGGGATCCCCATGAGCCTAGCACCTCGGAACAGAGGCTCTTGATGATTTGCTCATGCCCCTGGAACTGAGTGGCCTGATGGTCTCTCAGGCTGGTTACCCAAGAGACATGAGAAGGCTTTGTAAGCTCAAGGTGGAAAAGGAGGGGCTGAGCACACTAGCCAGCCTAGGATAAAAATACCCCTTTTCTCTTGGGTACTGATGTGGGCAGAGAGTGGGGCTGGGAATATGCTGCTGCTTCTCAGCACCAGGACCCAGCACTCTCGCACAGGCTCATTCACTCCCACGGCCATATGGGACACGAAGCAGAGGTAACTTACATAGTGGGCACTCAGATCCAGTCCAGGGAGAGCTGTGCTGTGATCCATTGTTTCCATCCATTTCAGCAGGGTTGTTCAGGCACTGGGGAAGCTCATGTGCTGTGCTCCTCCGAGGAAATCATCTTGCACAGTGTTCATTATCCAGGGATCCAAAAGCACTAGTCACTGGTACGGATACCATCATGCTCCTTCTCTGACAGATGGAGGTTGAGGCACAAAAAGGAGAGACACAGGCCCCAGGTCAGAGTCAAATGTCACGTCGCCCGAGGGCCAGGCCAGCGCCTCTGCACTAGACCACACTGCCTTGAGACAGGATGGCATGAACGAAAGAGGGGGGAGCACCTGCTATGTCCAGCTTGCTAGTCATGTCCTAGGACGCAGGCTCTTCTTGACTCTCCAGCTGGACTAGTACTTGCTCCTCTCTAAACATCATTATCACGCCGCAGAGCCTTGCAAGTGGAGAAACAGCCACACTCATTCCCTGGCACCAGATCGAGGCAGGATGGGGATCATTAGCCTCTGACAAACAGAAAGTCACTTCCATGTAAACATGAAGATGAAGCACCAGGGATGAAGTGGAGCCTGCTGGCTAATGAGCATCAGAACCGTTTACAGAGCTCTGCTCATGGCAGCATCTGGCTGCTCTCAGCAAGGCATTTGCAAGAATCCTTCTGTGGTGGTTCCTTCCATGCTGGGGACCCCAGACTTGTGCCCTGTTGTTCAATGTGACATGAATCTGCCACAGATTTTTACACTGCAGAAGGTATGGCAGCTGGATGGTGCCAGCCATCAACTTTATACCAGGTTTGGGCCAAACAGAGCCAGCAGGGGTCTGCACTGAGGGGCCAAGTGCAGTATACAGTGACTCCTAGTCCCAGCATGCAATGCAGCCTCACTGCCTGGATAGCACCTCTGGACTTGTTTCACCATTGCCATGCACCTTGTGTCATCATTCACACTAATGCAAAGAGAACATAAAACGCTTCCATTTCAATATGGCACCATTCCACCCTTTACGCTGGTGTAATGACCACACAGGCTTCAGGTCTCCTTCTCCCTCTGGGACAGTCTTGGCGGGCTGCATCTCTGTGTTAAGGATGGGGCATCTGTAATATGGTCCACTATAGGCAAGAGCAGTGTGCCAGTAACCTGCCCCATTCCTACAGTGCCCACGGTGTGGGGGTTTGCTGTACTCAAACACATAAAACATAGAGCTTAAGAACAGCGATTCGAGCCAAGAGAGTCGTTGCACAGAAGGGTCTCCTAGCACAGGGCCAAAGCCACACAGACCGCGAACCTAACCGGCCCCTTCCGGCACTGGGCGCGCAGACAGCAGCCCCCCGGGCGCAGTTCAGACAGCGGTGCTCCCAGGTCGGGCCAAGCGCAAGGGAGGAGCAGCGCTGGAAGGAAAGGGCTCCTGGAGCAGAGCCTTGACCCCAGCAGTGAAAAACAGAAGCGAAGAGTCCTGGAGAGGAGACTCGTGCCCCGTCCCTGCTCCGCTGGCAGCAGCCCCGGCCAAGGCGGAGCTGGAGGCTGCTCCTAAGCCCCGCGACCCCGAGAAAGTAAAAGCCAAGGCCCGCGATGGGAAAGGCTTTGGCAGCGCAGTGACTCCTCCGCCCAACGGGCGCTCCCACGGGGCGAGCGCTACTGACCCCGCTTCTCACCCGGGGCAGCAGACCGAGCTGGGAGCAGACCCCGGCCGGCCCGCCCGCCACCTCAGCTAACAGAGACACGTCCTCCCCGGCCAGCGTCCCGGGGCCGGGACAAAACTCCCGGCGCCAACCCTCGCCCCCGGCCGCGCGCGCTGCCCGCCCCGCTCCACAGCGCCCTCAGGGCCTCACCGGCCCCGCCCCGCGGCCCCGCTGTGTCGTCACGTCCGGCGCTTCCCGAAGATGGCGGCGGCCCGGTTCGTGGGCGCGCGGCTGTAGTAGCCGCGCTCGGTTCCCTGTCGGGACCCCCCGGCGAGGTGAGGGGACGTTAGCGGGGAGCGGGGCGGGCCTGAGGGGGGCCACGGCTTCCTCGCGGGGCGGGGCGGGGCGGGGCGGGGCGATGTCTGCCCCGGGCGGACCGGACCGGACCGGACCGGGTTGGGGGCGATGTCTCCCCCCTGGGGCGGGGCGGGGCGGACCGGACCGGCCCAGCCCGAAGGGGTTAGGGGGGCGATGTCTCCCCCCAAGGCGGACCGGACCGGAGCGGAGCGGAGCGGACCGGGGGTGGTATTTCCCCCCGGGGCGGACTGGAGGGGACGTCTCCTGGGGCTGATTTCTTTTCTGCCTCCCCTGACAGCCTTGGCCCTAGCGCAGCTGGCTCACCCCTGCAGACCATGGATGGCTCCTTTGTCCAGCACAGCGTCCGCGTCCTGCAGGAGCTGAACAAGCAGCGGGAGAAAGGCCAGTACTGCGATGCTACGCTGGACGTAGGTGGGCTGGTGTTCAAAGCCCACTGGAGCGTCCTGGCTTGCTGCAGCTGCTTCTTCCAGAGCTTGTACGGAGATGGAGCCTCCAGCAGTATCATTCTCCCTGAGAGCTTTGCGGAGAGCTTTGGGCTCCTGCTGGACTTCTTCTACACTGGACACCTCGCACTTACCTCAGAGAACCGGGAGAAGCTGCTTGTCGCTGCCAAGGAACTTTGTGTCCCTGAAGCTGTGGAGCTGTGTCAGAGCTTCAAGCCAAAATGCTGTGATGGCAGTGATCTAAACAACCATTGCCTTCACAAGAAAGGTCCTAGAGACGATCTTAATGGCCATTTAAAGCAGCCAACAGACTCAGATGGAGAAGAAGCTATCAAAGCAGTGTCTAAACCTAATGTTGATAGTGAAGCCAGCCCCAGCTGCTGCACTAGGAGAGCCAAACTAACCCAGGGACCAAGTGGGAGCCCATCTCTTCTTAGGGAAAGGCTTAAAAGGGCTGTTAAAACAAATGCACTGAGCAATTCAGGTGAAGTAAAGAACACCCAGGAATGTAAAGAAATAAAAAGGCCGCCTAAAAGAGGAGGCACTGAAGACAGAGGCATCAGCAATGAGGTGGTGCGTGGAGCATGTCCTAACAGGGTTTCTTTTGTGAACTAAGAAACTACTCTCCTTAGAACTAAAGGTTTAAAACTTGAGGGAGAGATTTGCTCCTGAAAACTGAGTATCAAGCACATGGGATGTGTCTGCTAATCTTCTTAACAGAGCACGTGTTATAAGAGGGCAAGGATGGTGGTTTAAGCACAGGAGTGGGACTCAGGAGATGTGGGTTCTATTCCTGACTCTGCCACAGAATTACTGTGTGTCCTTGAGCAGGTCACTTAACCTCTCTGGACCTTAATGTTCCGCTGATCTGTAAAGGGAGGAAAAGGTTTACCTACATCTCAGGGACATTGAGGCTTAATTGACTACTATTTGTAAGTACTTTGAGCTCCACAAATGGAAGCTACTAGAGGAGTACAAAAAAGAAAACGAGGAGTCCTTATGGCACCTTAGAGCCTAACAAATTTATTTAGGCATAAGCTTTCATGGGCTATAACCTACTTAGTCTCTAAGGTGCCACAAGGACTACTCATTTTTAAATTTTTTTTTGCTGATACAGACTAACACGGCTGCCACTGAAACCTGTCACCATACAGAGTACAAAGTATTCAATACTTTTCATATTAATTAGCTTGTTTAGTTTCCTGGAGCAAAGCCAACACACCTGCAATTCTTAATGAGTTTGTGTATTAAAAAAGGAAGAAACTGAACATCTTCAATTAAATAAGTACTTTGGCTCAAAGACCAGATGAAATTCCATTATGAAATTATTTTAAGGGCACTGAACAGAAATACCTGCTTGTGCAGTGTATATTGGCTTTTTGAGAGTCAGTATTGCAGAAGGCTGATGAGACAAATGCTGGCTGGAGTTTGAAGAAGGCAGGGGAACTCTGATGGCTAATAACTATTTCTGTACAGGCTAAGATAATGGATTCAGGGTGTTGGCAAAGACAGGGAATGATTCCTCTGAACAGCAACAACAGAGTTTAGTTAGGTTTTAAAAAATTAAACTAGTCATGAAGCAGCTTACATCAGCTGCTTCAAAAGATACAGAAATGCTTGTCAGGAGGAGTGTGATTGGGTGAGTATTTGGGGGTGAGAGAGTTATCATCTTAAAGCACTGGAACAAGCTAAACACATCCAGTGGTCAGACTCTGCCCTTTGGGAGTTATCGGGAGATGTTCTTAGTCAAATCCACTAAGTTTTAGTTATATTTTCCTGAAAGCTTCTTATTCTCAGACCATGGTGCTGTCCACAAGCTCCAGAATTTAGCTGACTTGTATGATATTGCAGTGCTGCTGTAGATACAATTTCTTGTTCTGTCTAAGGTGTTCATTGAGTTAACGTAATGGCTCCCTGTTCCATCGCAGTGGGAAATGCAGGTTGTTCAAGTCTCTGATGATGTAGCAGCAGAAGATGATGGAGAAGTTCATGAGGAAACAGGTGAAGATTACATTCCTGAGAAAAAGACACTGAGGACCAAAAAGAAATCAAATTTGGCAAAAAAGCCTAGCAGTTCGGAGCCTGCAGGGAATGCTGGGCTGGTAGAGGCTGAGACTCCTGGGAACAGAAAAGGTACAGCTGTGCCGGTTGAATGCCCCACATGTCATAAAACCTTCCTCAGCAAATATTATCTAAAAGTGCACAACAGGTAAACATTCTGCTTTTTATTCCTGTACCTTACTCATAGTAAAAGGGACCTGTGCCCTGACTGGCTTCCAGCGGGGCTGGGCTGTACAGAGCAGTAGTGCTGAGTAGCTGAACGTGAGCTCATTTCTGAACTTAAACATGCAGGTTTAGGGTATGAAATAATAGTGCTGGGAGGCAGGCAAGACCTGAGAGAATAGTCTGCCTGTAGGAGTCTCCTACTTGTTTATAGAAAGCTACAGTTCCAGGATGAAAACCTCCTGGGGTACTGAGGATCTTTGCTAGAAAAAGCTCCTAGCCCTAGCATTTCCCATCTGCCTTTTTATGTTTGCAGTTGGCCAGGGGCAGATACCAGTAAGACCCTCCATATAGACTCCTGGAGTCACTTTTTGGCATAGTGACCCTTTCAGCACTGACTGGGGTACTGGACCCAGCTAGCTGTTAGGGCTTCAGTTGGAGGTGAGAGAAACAACTTCTTGAAAGATGCTGAATTTGAGAGTCTGGAATGTCTCTAAAGCAGGGGTGGGCAAACTACAGCCTATGGGCCACATCCGGCCCGCCAGCTGATTTAATCCAGCCCTCGAGCTCCCGCTGGGGAGCAGGACGTGCAACTTGCTGCGCTCCAGCCAGGCAGTGGGGTAGGGGGTCACTCCATGTGCGCGTGTCGCCGCTCTCGGAAGCAGCCGCATGTCCCCCCTCCGGCTCCTACGTATAGGGGCAGCCGGGGGCTCCGCACACTGCCCCCGCAGTTCCCATTGACCAGGAACTGCGACCAATGGGATCTGTAGGGGCAGCACCTTTGGATGGGGCAGCGCACAGAGCCACCTGGCTGCAGCTCCTCATAGGAGCAGGAGGGGAGACATGCTGCTGCTTCTGGGAGCTGCTTGAGGTAAGTGCCGCCTGGAGCCTGCACCCTGACCCTCTCCCATGTCCCAACCCCCTGCCCCAGCCCTTATTCTGCTGCCATCCTCTGAACCCCTCATTCCCAGCCCAGAGCACCCTCCTGCAGCCCAAACCCCTCATCCCCAGAGCCTGCAGCCCCAGCCAGAGTCTGCACCCCAGCCCATACCCCCTCCTGCACCCTGAACTCCTAATTTCTGGCCCCACCCCACAGCCCGCACCCCCAGCCAGGTCCCTCACCCGCTCCTGCACCTCTACTCCAATTTCATGAGCATTCATGCCCCGCTATACAGTTTCCATACCCAGATGTGGCCCTTTGGCCAAAAAGTTTGCCCACCCCTGCTCTAGAGGTTTGAGTAAATAATGCATCTCAGGCCTCTTCCACTCACAAGTCTGGGCTGGAGAGCAGTATCGCTAGAACGGAGCTAACAGCTTGTCTGTGTTGAGGGGCTGTTTCGGGGGATGCAGCATGGGAGCAGATCTCAGTGCAAGTGCGGAGGAACTGCCACCTGTTAAAGTTTGGTCAGACTCTGTATGTGGAGCTGCCCGGACTGACTTGCTTGTTAAAAACAACCTTAAAACAACCCTAGAGCCAGAGTGTGAATGGGGCTCTTAGCCCCATAGCAACAAGTGAGAAATACGGCGTAGGGCTTCAGAGTGGTGACTGATGCCTAAGGGAGATCTAGCCCACAATAGCAGCAGGAGGAGGGAGCCCCAGGTTCCTTCTTTAAAATGCAGACACAGCTCTGTGATGTCACCTCAGCATTTCCAATCTTCACCTGCAGCAGGTGGGTGGGGGTCAGCAAGCATGACTGAGATGATTGTTCTGGAGAAGCCAAGGGAGTAGCAGACCACCTTCCTAAAGGACAGCATTCAGAAGGGTCTCCTAGGATTTGAAGCTGAATTCTAAGAACTTTGACCACACATAATGTGTTGGTGTGAACAACAATTGAACTATGTTGTCCACTGGCTGCAAATGAGCAGTGCTTCACTAGCCTCTCTTAAACTAGGCTGTGAATGGGCAGTGTGGACCTGGAAATGACACTGAGTCTAGTGAAGGTTGTTGTTCATGAAGCCTCTCAAGCCACAGGACAGATTTGGCTAATTGTGAAAATAACTCATTGTCTCTGTGAGTCTGCTTCTCCAGTGTAAAACAGTTCAGACTACTAGCATCCTGGCTCTAACTTGGGATCCTGTTGTGTGAGTGGCTCCCTAACCTGTCTCAAGGAAATATTTGCTGTTGCTGTTAAAGACTGAGAATTACAGGTACTCTGTTTGTTTGTATTCCTTTTAGGAAACACACTGGAGAAAAGCCATTTGAATGTTCCAAATGTGGTAAATGTTATTTTAGGAAGGAGAATCTGCTGGAGCATGAAGCTAGGAACTGTATGAACCGTTCGGAGCAGGTACTTCTGGGAACTGTCAAGGGAGGAGCAGGAGACAGCAGCTGTTAAATTGCCCAAACACATAGCATGTCTACAGCCACTTGCTTTGTTCACTTCTTGCCTAGAGCTGTAACCTGAGCTGTCTGTCCACAGAAAGACTTCTCTTGGGGTGCCGAGTGCTAAGAGCTTGGGACTAGATCCAATATTGGGAGGCTGGAACAAAACAACTTCTCTTTAGCTTGAGGAGTTTCTTTAAAGTGGGACATGGTGTGCATCGATGCTCAGTGCTGTGCTGGGTCTGTTACACCCACTGCCTTTCTGTGCTGATGGGAAGTTAGCACAAACGCTGACAGTTTAGACAAGGATGTCTCCCTCTGGCAAACCAAGGCCATCTCACCAGGAAATAAACACAGGGCATAGCAGGAAAACCTTACATTAAATTCTATGAGTTTGGCCATTTTGCTGGGCAATTGGGAACATGAACAGAATTAGAGCCTCCATTGCAGCCTCTTAGAACCAAGATCAACCTCAGCCATTGAAATGCAAAATAACAATGAAACTGTGTCATCTATCCTCTCCTGTCTTGCTGGTGTATGCCAGTTGAGCTTGCTGCTGAAGGGTGTACCAGTCTGGTGTGGGCCTTGCACAGAGACTTGCAGCAAGAAAGCGTGGATTGGCACAGCATGTGTAGTCACCACTTGCTTTGGTTTGGGTTTTTGGGACAAATGTTGGAGTTTGGTATAACCAGAATATTCTGACTGTGTAGTATAAAGAGGACATCATGTTTACATACCAAACAGTGTCCTAACCACATTCCGAGTAATCTGCATTCTGATACATACCTGTTTCCTATGCCAGCTTCTTTGCTCTATCTTCCATCCCCTTTGCCTGTGTCCTTCTTTTCTTGCCTTTCCATAAGCAGAGCTGTTTCTGTACTGAAGGGTCTGGCTGACTATCTTATCTGCTCCTGTCTTTTTCAGGTTTTCACCTGTTCAGTCTGCCAGGAGATATTTAAGAGGCGAATGGAATTACGGCTGCACATGGTGTCGCACACAGGAGAAATGCCTTACAAGGTCAGCACAGTGCATTCCTGGGAATGACGGGGAGATGCTATCATGAAAAGAAAGAGGGGTGTGTGTGCAAAGATGCCTTTCTATTCTGGGGTTGAGGGACTGACCCACCCAGCCAGGCCTTGCACTGAGAGCATGCACCACCATGTGGCAGTGACTCAAGGAATTGGGCTGGTGCTGTGGCCGTGCGTTGGTCACTGGGCTGCTGCCTACACCTTAATTCTGGAATATTGTTCTGGTTTATTCCTTCCTTTTATGGCAGCTGCATTTATCCTGTGTCTTAGAGTGCTGATCCCACTGATCCCTTCTTCCTATCGCTAGACCATAGCTGTGCTCCACATATCACTCATCTTCTTGATAAAGGGGGTGTGCCTGGTAGGGGAACATGCAGACAGAGCCCAAGGGGTATAGCCTGGGTGCGAGTGCCGAGGGTGTACCTGGAGCTTAGGGGGCTTGCCTGGTTACATGTTGTAAGCAAGTGGAAAGGCATTGGGGACGGATTTTGTCTTACATCATTTCTCTTCTTTCTGCTAGGCCAAGCCCCTTTGGCCACTCTGCATTAGTAAAACCTTAAACTCTTCTAACTTGGTAAGTGCTTTGGAAATGGCCAGAGGCTGACTCTTGTCTCTTATTTATTTCAGTGTTCCTCCTGTGTACAACAGTTCATGCAAAAGAAGGATCTTCAAAGCCATATGATAAAGTTACATGGTGCTCCAAAACCACATGCGGTAAGGAGGGGCAAGGCTAATGTGGGGTGGGCAGAGTTGATGTTTTGGGGGTAAAACATGGAATGGGTCCATGGCAATCTTGGGTTATTACTGAGGGAGGAGGGATGCTCGTGCAGTGGCGGCTAATCAAAGGATCCTAACCTTCATCTGGTCCTAGTGCGGTGTGGTGCCAGGCAAAGAACAGCAGCTGGGCTGACTCTGTAAGTTAGAGGCTGGCACCCTCTAATCCTTATCTGGAGGAGACCTGTGTCCACCAGAGGCTTGGCCTGGGCTTAGCTTTTGCTCTTGGCTGTATTATCTGGGAAGCCAGTTCCCTGAGCGTGTGACAGAACTCCTGCTGTTGGCCTCTGATCCTAATCCCTCCCTATGGACTTATAGTGCTCTGCCTGCTCCAAATGCTTCCTGTCTCGAACGGAGTTGCGCCTGCACGAGGCATTCAAGCACCGTGGAGAGAAACTTTTTGTCTGTGAGGAGTGTGGGCACAGGGCTTCGAGTCGCAATGGCTTACAGATGCACATCAAGGCTAAACACAGGTAAGGCATGGGAGGGTTCCCGGGTCACAAGTGTTTGCACATTTTTCAGCCCCATCTACTGTCTTTCTTCCTTGCAGACCTGCTGATCTCTGGAACACGTTGCAGGGACCAGTCCTGCAGCGGCCAGAAGATGAACTAGGCAGAACGGGGATAGGCATCCACCCCCCTTTAATGGTCTTTAACCCTTGAGAAATAGTACTGCAGAAGGCCAGTACTGCCTCTTCCCCTAGAGCTATGGCTTATCCATATGCTGTTTGCAGTTTGTGTGGCTTCCTTTGGCTCAGTCTGTTCATTGTCTTTGGAAGCTGATCAGGCAGTGACTGTATCTGGCTTCATGGTGTTCTTTTGGTTACTGACACATTTCGTCAGTGTTTTCTTCATGCTCCCTATCAGTATGGGGTCCCCAGGACTAGCTTTAATGTCTGAGGGATAAGAGACTCTAGCTTCTGCTCTTCGTACCTGTAGACTAGTCTAGGATGTTAATCGCAGTTCTTGTACCTCTTCAAGTCCTTAAGTGTTGAGAGAGGTTTGAAACAGGATTGAATTCGGGAACTTTGGAACAGCTGTGAAAGCTGATTTAACTGCCAGGAGTCTAACCCTTCTCACGGAGATCTGTGGGTAGGGGTTGTTCCCCCAACCAAAGAGGCTCTTCAGGACAGGAACAAACTGAACATGGTTCTCATTGTTCTTCCAGAAATGAGCGCCCCTATGTGTGTGAGTTCTGCCATCATGCCTTCACCCAGAAAGCCAACCTCAACATGCACCTCCGCACGCACACAGGCGAGAAACCTTTCCAGTGCCACCTCTGTGGGAAGACGTTCAGGACACAAGGTACAGATAGCGTCCTTTGCTTGGCCTGCAAAGCTGGCTCTCATTCCAGCCCCTGGAGAGCTCCACTGCCAGGGCCCAAGCACTGAATGTGTTTGTCTTAACTCCAGCCCTGAGTGTTACCTGAGCAGGGGGTGTTCTAACGGGCCTGACCACAGGTCCTGCTGGTACTCTGCCTCTAGCAGCAGCCATACTGGATACCTTCAGGGGAGGGTTGTAGTAAGTTTGCCTTAGCACAGTTCTTTCCTGCCCCCTTTGAGCTCATACTATGCGATGCTGCCTCAGGAATAGGAAAACATAATAGAATCTAAAAACTCTTATCAGCTGGAAGGGAGGGAGAAGTGGTCTGTGGTAGCCAGACAGTGTGGCAGCTGCTTTTCTCCCAGATTTAAAAGGCCAGCTACCAGAAAAGCAAGCTGGGAAATAGCAACTAAGGGAAGAGTTGAAATCCCCCTCCCATCTTTCTGGATGTTGAGGCTCTAGGAGCAAAAATGTATCCCAATGTTTTCGGAAATCTGGTATATTTTAAGAAGCTTTTTAAAAAAACAAAAACAAACAAAAAAACATGTATCGAAAGTAAAACTTTCAGCTGTTTTCCAGACATCGGTTGTGTCCTCTGCTCAAAGTTGACCGCATGTCATGGCCGTGCTGAAGTAGATTTTATAGGTCTATCCTAGCACCTAAATAACTTCTGCAGATTTTTTTAAGATGTTACATATTTGTCCTTTTTGAAATACATTTGCCTCCTCCCCAATCTGTCCCTGCAGTGAGTTCCAAAAGTTACTGCATTAAGCTATCAAATTAAATTTACTTATTCTTTTATGCCTGGACACTGTGGAAGGGAGAGGCTGACCACTCTTCCCAATACCCTTAACTGAAACTATAAAAACAGTGAATTCCCATTTGCATCTTTTCTAAAAACTCTTAAGAAAATAGTATCTGAGGGCTGTGCAGTCTCTGTAGCGAGTATAAGAAGAAATGGCAGCACTCTGTGGTAAAGTTTCTGTACATGAAGGATAAATTTCCTGTCTCTAATCTGTGTTAGCGAGTCTGGATAAGCACAACCGCACACACACTGGTGAACGCCCCTTCAGCTGTGAGTTTTGTGATCAGAGGTTCACAGAGAAAGGGCCCCTTCTGAGGCACATTGCTAGCAGGCATCAGGAAGGAAGACCACACTTCTGCCAGATCTGTGGGAAAACATTCAAAGGTAAGGCCCATTACAGCAATGCTGCTGCATCCTCCTGCACAGGAGTTCTGAGGGCTCTAATTTGCCTTGAGCCTCTTTGTCTTAATTCATAGTGACCATGCAAGTGCTAGTCAGGGAATTAGGACATTCTGTTTGCCTGCTGTAGCAATCGGAGTGACTGTACTCTAACTCTTAAAACTGTTTGCAGAACAGAAGTAGATCCAGCATTTCTGTGTTTTGTCAAACAGTCTCTTGCAGGAATTCTTATGTCCATTGCTGATGCAATATTCATCGTGGAGCAATGGGTGAGTAGGAAGGGGATAGAACACTTCTCTTTCAAGCTTTTCCTGTGACTTAGCTGGCCAAGTTTGAGGCTTTAGTACAACTCTTCAAAAAGGAGTCTCCCTTTCACCATGTCCTGAGACAGCAGGATTGTCACCATGTCCTTTGCCATAGTAACATTTCCAATGTAGCTCAGGCCTATGATTGTTTAACTCAGGGACTCTTTGTTGCAGTGTTCAGCTCATGAACACGTTGCCATATTCAGCCAAGTGGCTAATAAATGGTTTCTAACTTTCCCTTCTCAGCTGTTGAACAGTTGCGTGTCCATGTTCGCAGACATAAAGGAGTGAGGAAGTTTGAATGCACTGAATGTGGTTACAAGTTCACTCGACAGGTATGGGATTTTCCTAATTCCACTTGCAATGAGGAAGTGTACTGTAAGCCTGGTTGAGTCACTAGCTTCCTGTTTGCAAAGAAATGAAACACATGGGGAAACAAAATTAGTCTTATAAAGTGGTATATTTCTTCAGGAGGGAAAACATGGGGGTCCTAAACTGAAGCATGTTCACTGCCTGTTGTAGACAAGAATGCAGCAGAGCAGTACTTGGAGTATCTGAGCTGCTGGCCACTAGGGCAGGGTGAAAAGGGCAGTGCCAGTTAGTGCCCTGGCTCCTTTAATCAAGTTTTCCCTCAGTAACCCCACCAAAATCTCATCTCATTTACTAAAAGCACAGTCCTGGGCCGGGGGAGAGAGGAAGCAAAGGAAGAGATTTCTATGGACAGGTGACACATTACACTTGGATAAAAACCCCAAAAGAATGAAATGCTTTAATGAGTATTTGAGGCAACTTAAATCCAGTGTGAAATACGGGCCTCTGCTCTTTGCTCCCACCCTGGGCCTCTCTTTCCTACTAGCTCTGTCTGCCATTCCCTCTCCACAGCTGGAATCTGCTCCTGCTGTGGGGCCACACTGTGGCACTGCTTTGCAGCCCAGCCCTAAGGAGAAAAGGCTAAGTTACCACCTTCTCTCTTCTAGAGGAAGTGTTGGGGAACAGAAGTTTTTATGGAAGAGCTACCTTGTCCTTGCCTTCTTACCTGTTGCCATTTTCCCCCTTCCTATGGCCTTTTTGGGGGAGGAGGTCTGTTCTCCCACTTGTGTGAATTTACTGTGTGCATTTATTTATTTCGCTGCATGTTTTCTCCACCCCTAGTGCTAATTAGACCCAGCTTTTTAGCCACCAACATTCCTGCACCCTGGACCTCATTGCCAAGAGGAGGCTCTGCTGTGCATGTTTTAGGTGGGTAATGATGGACTTTGATTGCTCTTCTTTTGAAGGCCCACTTGAGGCGTCACATGGAGATTCATGACAGGGTTGAAAACTACAACCCCCGGCAGAGAAAGCTGCGGAACCTAATCATTGAGGATGAAAAAGCTGTTGTGATAGCACTCCAGCCCCCGCATGAATTGGAGGTGGGGCCTGCAGAAGTCATTGTGGAATCCCTCTCTCACAGCTCCCTGGGTGAAGCAATCCCTGTACAGAGACTATGTTCAAATGAGACCTTCTCTATGACCGATGTTATTGAACAATCTCTTATCATTACGACAAGGATCCCCGAAGATTGTGAAACATAGCACTTATGTCCTTGTACACACCTTTCCCTCTCAAAAATAAATAAAATGAAGTCTTAAGTTGGACTAACTGTTCACAAGGACTTGATGTTTGTTTCAAAGCCTACATTCTCAAAAGTCCACTGCCTTTTACTTGAAAAATATCATCCTTGTACTGAGCTTTAAGGGGGTGAGGAACAGTGTCTAGTTAAGTGCTGAGCTGGTAGAAGGGCACAAAATAGGGAGTTGTCAGCTTGCATGTTAATGAACCAAATGTAAGTAAGTGAGCAGAATAAATCTCCCCTGCGTGAGGGAATAAAATATATTTCAAGCTCATGTTTAATACTGTCAGCTACCTTTCTAAGGTAAGAAAGGAAAGTTGGAAAGATACTGCCTTTTACAGACTTGTTCAGAAAAAGTAGTTTTGTTTTGGGGGAAAATGCCTCCTGGGAGGCAATATAGTTAAACTTTACTTCTAACATCAAGTGTGGCTGTTGTAAGTGTCCATGTGTGGGTCACACTTGTATACATGGATCTTGCTCTCCTGGTGGCAGCAGAATTGAAGTCTGGCTTTACACAACCCAATACCACGAACAGCATACCAAAGGTAGCCTTCAGATAAGAGCTAAGTAAAGTTGTTAAGTAATCCCATTTTTGCTAAGGCCACTCCAACCCCAGCTTTGGATAGTTTAACTTGAGCTGCATTTATCAAAATCACCTAAGCAAACTAAGTACCCAGATCCTACTGAATTTTAAATGGAGTTAGGTATCAAGCTCCCCTGAAAATCCCTTGAACAGGAACAGCAAATGTGTGAAAACTCAGAGCTAATCAATCTCTCCAAGAGTGCACTTGCTTCCCTGTCCCCCCATTAGATCAGTAATGCAGAAAGACACTAAAATGTTAGCTCCTAGGAGAAATGAGCCTAGTGCTATGAATGTGATTGCAGGAGGAAAAGTGATTGTGTAAATATATTCCATGTGAGCAATAGTGTAGCTGTGATGTTGCCAGGATATTCGAGAGAAGGTGGGTGAGGTAATATTAATTGGACCAACTGCTGTTGATGAGAGAAACTAGTTTATACAGAGCTCTTATCTCTCACCTATATTCCACTAACAATGTTTTATCTAGCTTGGAATCATATGCAGGCATGGTCTGTGATCCTGCACTATAGCTACAAGCTGGCATTTTGGTGAGAGGAGAATCAGCCCAGTAAAGGACCATCCTCCTGCAGAGAGGTGCCAGAACTACTCCCTCTCCCTAGCCTGCTGGTGACAAAGGGCACAGCTGGGGCTTTACCCTGCTGCTCTCATTTTTGGTGTTGGCAACCAGCACAATTTAGGAGCTATAATGGTGAGCTACAGAAGATAGTAGGCTGGGCTCACCATGGACCATATGCAAGGTGAGGGTTTAGCTCATCTATCACCCTGAGAAAGTCCTGGAACCAACGTGGCACAACAGCTGTTTGAAATGTCTTGAGTGAAGGCTTGACATTGTAAGTCTTTAGCAATTTCTTTAAAACTGGTGGCTGTATTATATAACACTTACTTTACATGCTGGTGCTTTTAAACTCAATCAACATGTGTAGTGATCAAGGACAGACAGCTGAGATGATTTAAGTTATCACACCTATCAATACTGAGTTACTAATTCCAACCACAAAAGGATGCATCAAGTAAAAACCCACCAAAAAAAAGCAAGTTCGCAGATGTTTAACAGTTGTGGTAGGAGACTGATGAGCAACTTTACAATCTAGCAGTACTTTGTCTATAGGGCTTGTATCACTAAGATAGACATGGTCAACTTTTTACACTAAGGGCTGTCTGCACAGCTTGTGAAAAGTCATGTGTGCTTAAGGATACCAGACTCTAATAACTACGTCTGTCCTTTAACACTACAGCTGTTGACAAAGCCCCTAAATTTAAGAGCAAGTTCTCCAGCAAGAGATAACTAGTACATCAGCTGTGAGGCAATTTAAGGGAACTGAGAATTTCAATTACTTGAATCCCCTGCTACCATTACAAAAAGCTTTTGCAGACTGTGGCTGAAAGTTGCTTTGGCTCTGAAGCAGATTTAGTTTAAGAAGTTTGTCAGTGCACATATCAGAATTCAACCACATGATGCTAGAGCATTTCACAGGTAGCTGATTAGATTCCAGAATGAAGTACAGATTAGAGAACTAGCTGCCAGGGGTATTTCTCAATTGACACTATACACAGTACCTTGACCCTTCAACCTGATTTTCTGGTTATTGTAAACTGCCACTCTTAGAATACTAAATTACTCAAGTCACAAAATGGGACAACATAGGGCAGCAAGACAGTGTAAGTGCCTGCTTTATTAGCAGTGCTCAGACTATGATAGCCATGCGGAAGACATTTTAGCATAGTTCATTTGTGAGAGGAAGGCTGGAAACATTCTAAAAATGGGATTTGTTGTAAGTGTACTTAATAGTAACTAACAAATAGCTTGGAAGAGAATTCTTAGATCATACTTCCTCTATGGGTGAAGTAAGACTACTCTTCAATGTTTTCTCTTTGGAAAATGACTATTTAATTTGACAAACATGCAACAGAGAGAGCCACCACACACAAATTAATCAGATCTAGAAGCCTCCCTGCAGTCACTGAAAGCTGACCAAAACCTTTACATTTGACATGTTTTATTTAGGCTGATCATTTCAAGTAAGTTTTTAAAAATAAAAGTTGAGAATAAAATTCCAAAATCTGTCAAAATGTAAAATGCCTTTGCTTCAAAGAATGGCATTTAAACAGTATTTAAAGGTTTAGACACAATGAAAGTCTACAAAAAAGTTAAATACAAACCTGAAGTTATTCAGCTGGTTTTGGAACTTCAAGATGACATAGGTCCAGCAGAGAGCACTACAGGAGGAGAATGTTCTACATAAATATACTTTAATAGTTCAGCATAAATACTTGACCATTCTACTATGCAAATTGTTATACTAAATTACAACATGTAGATAGCAGTGCTCCACATCTTAAGATGGACTTGAATACATGCTTAAATAACTGGCACCCTCTTGAGCACAATATGGTTGTGTTTACCACTCCCATTACAATAATTGCACAAGCTCAGTGGAAGAGAGACTGACTTGAGGTTTCAGTTAAACTTTTGTGGGGACACAAATTGCTTGTTGGCATAGTATTCAACAGCCAGAAGTGAAGAAATTGCATCAATTCATTGCATCTGTTCAAGGAAATAGGCAAGCTTCACCAAAATGAGCCCTGTATCTTGCTTAACATTAGCTTGAGAACAGCACAGGAGCTAGATATAAAAAATATATTTTCAGTAACAAAAACATGTTTATAGAGCTGAAAACCTCAAAGAAGAAGCTCTCCCATGTTCTTGCTTCCACACCAGCTAAACAAGAGCTACAAGAGAGGGGAATACGTAACAGAACTATCATTTCTTTGTAGGTTTCCTACTGGTTACTATAAAATTTGTGATACTAAAAGCCTGACTGAGATAACCAAATGGTCCACTGATTGGCATTCCCAACTCCCAAGTAGGAAACTCTGTGAGATTTTCATTCTTTCCAGCTGGTAGCACTAGCAAGGGTCAAAGTGTGACATACCAGTCTAAGCTCCTTTGCCTAATATAGGAGTCCCACCATCTTGTCTAGTCATCCTTGCCAGCAGACTGATGTTCATGACATGAAGCTCTAGCAAGAGGTTTTGAAGCAGGATCCCCAGGACTCCCCCGCAACATGTGCAGAGGTTTCCAAAACAAAACAGAACTTGAAGTTTGCCAGCTCTATCAAGTTGATTTATACAGTGACTTTGTTCCACCCACTGTGAAGTCTTGGTAGACTGAAGTTTGTCAACACAATCTAGTTGCGCTATAACCCTGTCTCAGGCTACATTCTGATAAGGCACTGTCAATAACCTATCAAAGTTTGAGTGGTCCTAGTTCAGGATAACTGGGAAGAATCTCTGCTGAAAGTTTGCATTAGAGAGAAAGTGTTCCAGAGAGAACAGACTCAAGAGCTGTAGAAAATGCTTTATCCCTTGGGAACTTAGGATATTTCAGTGAGTTAGGATATCCTACAGCATCTTCCAAATGAAGAAGCCTAAAGATTTGAGAGATTGAATATCTGGGTTTGTTGTGTAGGTGAAGTTTAAATTCATACAGTTTTCCCACTAAGAAAATGCAGAGCTACCATCTCACCCACTATTTCACGTCATCATTCTTTCCCAAAGGACATTAATGCTTGTTTTCAACTAGACCATGCCGCATTTTGAAATTTAAGAGCTTTGTAGGAACAGCCAGACACTCAAATCAAGGAATTAGCAGGAAATTTCCTCTTCCAGTGAAATGTGCTTTTAGGTTAAATACAGGAAATAAAATTAAGCCTGCCAGATCACTTACGTCTGAAAGCAGAACTTACTGATTACAAAATAGTGATCTAAACAAAATTCAGCCTCTCTGCACTAACTAAAGGGCCTGATTAGCATTTACCAATTGCTAAAAAATTCCAACAGCTGCTTTAAATTATTTTGATGAATGAGTAACAACAACATTAGGTTCTAT
Organism: Chelonoidis abingdonii; assembly: GCF_003597395.2. Lineage (NCBI taxonomy): Eukaryota > Metazoa > Chordata > Testudines > Testudinidae > Chelonoidis > Chelonoidis abingdonii. Next base: position 1,425,839 of record NC_133791.1, on the reverse strand, counting down.
CACTCAGCAAATTGATCCGTTTATAAACCGTAAATTTACCTTCGCTTAGCCACCATTCTTTATCATGAATGTTTGAAGCAGCATAAAATTATTTTTCTATATACCAAATACACCTCTACCCCAACATAATGCTGTCCACAGGACCCAAAAAATCTTAACTGTGTTATAGGTAAAACCGCGTTATATCAAACTTGCTTTGATCCGCTGGAGTGCACCCCCCCAGAGCACTGCTTTGCCACATTATATCCGAATTCGTGTTATATCGAGTTGCACTATATCAGAGTAGAGTTGTACTGTGTAATAAATTACTTTGCTCAAATCCATGGGACGGTTCCCAAAGAAGCTCTTCTTTATTTCCTCCCTTTAAATAAGTTCTCCCCTAAAAATACCATTCTGATCTACTTCCTTAGTGTCTAAATAGTGAGAATACACCTTCTGCACTTTACAGTGTCCCCAACTACTATCCAGGATCTAGCTGCTCAATCGAGCACAAATTTTGCAATCCTTTATATAAAAAGAGTCAAGTTAAAATCTTTAGAGTTTATGGAACATCAATAATAAATAGCAAGTAACCTCAGTAGGCAAGACCATACTGCAGAGATTTTTCTGCCAAGTTCAACTGCAGGCTAAACAGTTTGATAGAAACAAAAATGTTATTCAGATCTGAACGTCAATGGAGAAGGATGTTCTTCTCCAAGAGATCTTTGACATGAGCGTCCAGCCCCTAAAGTCTTCTCCGACTCTTCTTCTCAGATGAATATTTGCTTAAAAAAAGAAATTGAAATGTATTTGACATTTCACTCAATCTAAATATGTGAATCATTTTTAAAATGAAAAGTTTCTAAAGAAATATTTTCCTAGTAAGGACCAATAAAAGCACAAGCTGCTTGGGGTAATGAAAATTCTGTATAAAAACTTACAGTGCGTTGGGGTTTTTAACAATTAATTTATCACACATTTAAGGTTGCAGCGGAAAGAAATTTCAAACTTCATGACTCTCAACCTTAATATCCTTGCACTGAGCTTTTTATGCAAATACAATTTAAAAGGTTCTTCATGAAAGCATGAAGAGTGACTAAAGTTTATGGTGGCTCTCAGCATATTTAGGGCTAGGTATTTATATCCTCATATCTGCACATCTATAATGAACCCAAACTTTGGGGGTGGAATTTTCCCTCAGATCATATTGGCAAGGATCTGGGCAAGAGGTCTATCTTCCTCTGAAGCACTGAGCAGAGCATTAGATCTGCAGGTATATCTTACTAAACCAATCTCTCCCCTTTCAGAGAGCCTCTGGTATTAGCGAACTTCAGTCCTCCCTATTTTCTGTGTTTCCACAAAACACTGCCACAAAGAATGGAATTTGGTGGCAAATATGAAGTGTTATGATGTGGAAAGATGCTGACTGCAGAGTACTAGTGAAAGCTGTCTGATCAAAAGCTACACAGTGCTGCCTGGAAGAGCAATATTGGTGCTTGAATAACAAGTGATTTTTTAAAAATATCTGTTTTGTCCAGAGTTCTCTTATCAGAACTTTTCTGTGGCTAATGCTGCACCTTCTCCATCCACAGAAAAGTGCTGAAGGACATTGCACCCAAAGAGGCCTCAAACTTTCTGCCAACTATGCTCCCTACAACAACATTTTAATCTTTCAGGGTTTTTACTTCTTCCCTACTTGCAATTACTGATCAATCCATTTCAGAGTTTCCAAGCACCAGTTTGCCTCCTGACCTCCCACAAAGTGACACTGGTTATTTGTAATGAATTCACTTCAAGCCAGAGATAAGTTTTTCTGTGGTTAACGTAACTCATTAAGATTCTGATTATGAAGATTCTGGCGCTGCCTGTTTAGGTTAATGGCATTATCCAGAGTGATACTGTCGTCTTCTTGTGTAGTTTGTGGCATAAACTGTCGGAATATGCTGACACTTCCATGCCAGAAGGTGGGTTCAGGCAGCCGTCCCACTATGCTCCACGTTCGAGTTTCTGGATCATAAGCTTCCAGCACATCTGAAAGTTCAAATGTGTTATCGTAGCCACCGGAAACATAGAGCTTCCCACCAAGCACAGCCAAGCTCCCTCCAACATGAACCTACAATTAAAAACAAGGTATTAAGAGATGATCATCCTGGCTTAACAAGGAGCTCTTCAAAGAACTGAAACTCAAAAAAGTAATACAAAAAGTGGAACCTAGGTCGAATTACGAAGGATGACTATACCAAAAAACAACAGAAGCATGTAGGGACAAAACCAGAAAAGTCAAGGCACAAAACAAGATAAAACTAGATAGGGACTTAAAGTGTAACAAGAAAACTGTTTAAAAATACATTAGAAGCAAGAGGAAGATCAAGAACAGGGTAGGCCTATTACTCAATGAGGAGGGAAAGACAATAACAGAAAACACAGTAATGACTGCAGTGTTAAATGCCTTTTTTGTTTCAGTTTTTACCAAAAAAGGTTATCAGTGACTGGACAACCAACTTAGTGAATATAGTGTAAGTGGGGTAGGATCTGAGGCTAAAATAGGAAAGAATGAGTGAAGAATTACTTAGACAAGTTATATATCTTGAAGCCAGCAGGGCTTGATGAAATACATCCTATAATATTTAAGAGATCTCAGAGTCATTAGCAATTATCTTTGAGAACACATGGAGGATGGAAGAGATCCTAGAGGACCGCAAAAGTACAAATATAGTGCCTATCTATAAAACGGGGAACAAGGACAACCCAGGGAATTGTTCTCCTTAACCAGTGAGGAAAGGACATGAAGCAATGGGCTTAAATTGCAGTAAAGCAGGTTTAGATTGGACATTACAAAAAACTTCCTAACTGTCAGGGTGCTTAAGCACTGGAACAAATTACCTAGGAAGGTTGTGGAATCTCCATCACTGGTGGTTTTTAAGAACAGGTTATACAAACTCCTGTCAGGGATGGTCTAGATCAGGGGTCAGCAACCTTTCGGAAGTGCTGTGCCGAGTCTTCATTTATTCACTCTAATTTAAGGTTTCGCATGCCAGTAATACATTTTAACGTTTTTAGAAGATCTCTTTCTATAAGTCTATAATATATAACTAAACTATTGTTGTATGTAAAGTAAATAAGGTTTTGCAAATGTTTAAGAAGCTTCATTTAAAATTAAATTAAAATGCAGAGTCCCCCGGACCGGTGGCCAGGACCTGGGCAGTGTGAGTGCCACTGAAAATCAGCTCATGTGCCGTCTTCGGCACGTGTGCCATAGGCTGCCTACCCCTGGTCTAGATGATACTTAGTCCTGCCTCTGTGCATGGCACTGGACTAGATGACTTATCAAGGGCCCTTCCAATCCTACATTTATATGATTATGCCCATTTAGGTGGATACACTGATCTCTAGCCTAGCAGTTAGTCTCAAACGTGTGGGTCCTCTGCTATTGCTGGCAATTGCTGCTCTGGAATAGGTATAGTGCTCACAGGCCCCAGCAAGTGACACCATACCACCATGCCAACACAATTGTAACAGAACTGACAAGTCCCAGCCAAAAGGTCAGCAGCATTAACTCCAACTAAAGGAGCTATAATTCAAGAACCACAAAACAACAGATACAAACAAAGATCTCTGCTAACCTATGCAGCTGCACCACATGATGGTTTGGGCACTTACGGCTTGTCTACACTCTGCATTAGTCCACACTAGAGAGATGTAAATTCTAGTGCACAATAGTGTGTCACACACTAACTGGCCCACTTGGACCCTCCTAGTGTACACTAAAAGTTCCCTGGTGCATTAACGTAGTATTGTATACTACATTAATGCATACTAGAGAAGTTCTAGTGCAGGCCAGCTAGTGCGTGACACCTAGTGTGCACTGGAGTTTATACTCTTCTAGAGTGGACTAATGCACAGTGTAGACAAGCCTTCATTGTTCTCTATTGGTCATCTAAACTACAAGTGCTCTGAAACAAGGACTACCTTTTGCTGTACATGGCTGAACATACTGTTAGCATTCACTGAGTTTATTTTGTGTTGTAAAAGTTCTTAAATAATTAAGTCACTCCCCTGCCCCAAGAAGTTTATAATCCAAAGGAACTGTTTCCAGCAGTTTTTAAAATGAACTCATTGTCAACATCCTACCTGGAGCATAGGAGGGATTTTGTCCCATACATTCTTCATTGGATTGTAAACATCCACTTCAGCAGAGTCATCTCTGTAAAAGAAAAAAGGAAACCACTATTCAGAGAGCTATAAAGGCTTCCCCCATTTCATCAAGCACAGGTGAAAATAGTCCAAGCAAGTGCCTGAAGTGCTACATAAGCATTTTTGCTTCCATCTGGTTACATTCACAAACTCACGTGCACACTGATCAACTTGCACTTGCACTAAGACATGAGTTATGGTGCACACTCCAAACTCCTATATGTGGCTCCTACGATGCAGCATCAATGGCCAACCCAGAAATCAATGCATCTGCATAGCCCCTGGGGCTGAAGAGCTATGGACTACGAGTGGGCTGCATCATTATGCATAGGAAGTCTCCTCACTACTTGTGAATTGGCGCTTGTGTCCAAAGAACGTGACTAGCACTACTTTGCTTCTCCAAAGTCAAAACTGCACTTAAAAAAATAAATAAATTCTGATTTTGAAAAGATTACCCAGCTAGTTGGGTGCAGTGAACCATACACTGAGGCAGAATGAGCCCAGAACATCCAAGCAGTGTTTCTGCCTTCCCCTGCTTACAACCAAGTCTGGGCTGGATGAATGAACTATAAGGTGGACAGAAAGCTGACTAGATCGTCGGGCTCAATAGGTCGTGATCAATGGCTCCATGTCTAGTTGGCAGCCGGTTTCAAGCAGAGTGCCCCAAGGGTTGGTCCTGGGGCCAGTTTTGTTCAACATCTTCATTAATAATCTGGAGGATGGCATGGACTGCACCCTCAGCAAGTCTGCAGAGGACACTAAACTGCGAGGAGTGGTAGATACACTGGAGGGTAGAGATAGGATACAGAGGGACCTTGATAAATTAGAGGACTGGGCCTAAAGAAAACTGATGAGGTTCAACAAGGACAAGTGCAGAGTCCTGCACTTAGGATGGAAGAATCCCATGCACTGCTACAGACTAGGGACCGAATAGTTAGGCAACAGTTCTGCAGAAAAGGACCCAGGGATTACAGTGGATGAGAAGGTGGATATGAGTCAACAGTGTGCCCTTGTTGTCAAGAAGGCTAACGGCATTTTGGGCTGTATAAGTAGGATCATTGCCAGCAGATCGAGGGACGTGATCATTCTCCTCTAGTCAGAGTTGGTGAGGCCTCATCTGGAGTACTGTGTCCAGTTTTGGGCCCCACGCTACAAGAAGGATGTGGAAAAATTGGGAAGAGTCCAGTGGAGGGCAACAAAAATGATTAGGGAGCTGGAGCACATGATTTATGAGGAAAGGCTGAGGGAACTGGGATTATTTAGTCTGCAGAAGAGAAGAATGAGGTGGGATTTGATAGCTGCTTTCAGCTACCTGAAGGGGAGTTCCAAAAAGGATGGAGCTAAGATGTTCTCAGTGGTGGCAGATGACAGAACAAGGAGCAATGGTCTCAAGTTGCAGTGAGGGAGGTTTAGGTTAGGCTGGATATTAGGAAAAACTTTCACTAGGAGGGTGGTGAAGCACTGGAATGGGTTACCTAGGGAGGTGGTGGAATCTCCTTCCTTAGAGGTTTTTAAGGTCTAGCTTGACAAAGCCCTGGCTGGGATGGTTTAGCTGGGGATTGGTCCTGCTTTGATTAGGGGTTTGGACTAGGTGACCTCCTGAGCTCCCTTCCAACCCTGAGATTCTAAGATTCCATGATTCTATGAACTTCCCTATGGTTATTCAGCTGTGGTGCCTGCCCAAGACAGAATGCAAAATTATTTGTATTACAGATAGTACCTAGAAGCACAACTGTGCTACGCTGATAATTGCAGGCCAATCCTAAACATGTTATTTAAATCTATTTATTTTCAAAATGTGCACTTTTGGGTCCCACTACAGATAAACTTCCTGAAAATTTGTACCGGATAAAATAATCTGGCTTTGGTGATATGGATGCACAAGAACATTTTAGAAAAATAACTGATATTCTGGGTGACATAAACCTCTCCCCACCTAAAATTAACCCTGAAAGGATCCATGTTGGACTGAGACTTCAGTCAGTGCCAAGTTTAGACTGGGGTGAGGTGGAGAGGGGAGTGAATAAAGGCAGGAGAGCGGTCTGTAATGGAAGAACTGACAGCAGCACTATAGTCCCACAAGGCTTCTTTTACCCATTCCATTCATGAGTCAGGAGTGTGACAGCAACAGGTGAGGGATTATTGTGACACAGAAATCCAATTTGCTGGCATACGAATATGGAGATTACAAGGTCAGGGCAGTCACAGCAGTGCTTAAAGTAAATCCAAGAAAGTTCTATCAAGAATGAAGTTGGAAGACTACCTAAGAATACAGAATCTTCTACTTAATTCAACCACTAATTAATTTGAGCTTCCATTTTAGCTGAATCAGTCTCAAAAACTAAGTTAACTGAATTTAAAAGTACAAACTATGTACACCTCTACCTCGATATAACGCTGTCCGCAGGAGCCAAAAAAATCTTACTACGTTATAGGTGAAACCGTGTTATATCGAACTTGCTTTGATCCACCGGACTGCGCAGCTCCGCTCCCCTGGAGTGCTGCTTTACCGTGTCATATCCAAATTCGTGTTCTATGGGGTTCCGTTATATCGGGATAGAGGTGTACTGTATTAGAATCCATTTCAATTGGTATAGACATCTTTTATTGGATAATTCGATGTCTGGCTATAAAGTCCTTTTATTAAAGTTAAAAATTTGAATGAGAGAAGAAAAGTGAGTCCAAGACAATTAGAACGGAGTATTAGATTTTTCAGACATTGTTACTGATTTTCCAAGAACTACCATGTCTTTTGCAATCTACGAAAAGCAATCTAGTGATGACAGAGAGAACAAGATCTACTTATTCCAATCAAAGTAATAGCAACAGAGTTTGTCGAAATAAGAGGAAGGTGAAATAAACAAGAGTCTATGCAGACATCCCAGAGCACCACCTCTCCTGATGACCATTCATTTAGAAGCCATCATGCTTGTAAAAGGGTCTGCTTAGTATACAGCAAAATCCAGATTTTTGAACTATAGTTATTAGTTAAAAAAAAAGGGTGGATTTATTTAAATCAATGTTATTTAAATGCTTGATTTTAATCACCAAGCAGGAAACCTTGATTTAAATCAAGAATTTTAATCTTGTTTTGCATTTGTACTATAGTTATTTTCTTAAATAAAGTTGATTCTCACTGGTTGGTAACCATTAAAACATACTGATTTGCAACTAAATATAACCTTTACACTAAATTTGGTGTGTCTTTTTGTTAACCAGGAGGATACACTATATTGATACACTTTATTTAAACAAATATAAAGCTTAATTTGCATTTATTCAGACTCTTAAATTTTACTTTTTTATTATGTTACATAATTTTTTACTTGTGATTTATTGTCAAGCTCAATTTGGAAATTCTGATTCAATAAAGAAGTGCACAAAAATCAGCATTTTAATTTTTTTTTATTAGTTAAGTAAAATTACCTTAAACATGCAGATACATATGAAAAAAAAAAGTACATCAAAACATGTTCTGCATTTACTGATTTGTTAAAACAAAGTATTATCTGTAGTTAGTGAATTGAACTGATTGTTTCTGGTCCCCAATGTCCTTCAAGATTTTGGAACTAGTTGATCTCAACCTCTCAAACCCAGTATAGATTGGAAGAAGAAAAGCTTTTCTCCTTTTTCCAATGTATAATTTCTTTCTTAACTTTGACTGAACTAGTCATAGAACTGAACTATCTGAATATACCAAAACAAAAAAATATTCTTTGTGCATCTGCAGAAGATCCTACTACTGTCAAAAGCTATTAAGCACTTCGGCAAACTCTGGTTATAGGTGCTTAGCCAGTGACTTCGACCATCAGCAGCAAACATGTGCTGCTGATTATTATAACAACTTAATACAGTTTTAATATATTATTGTAAGTTTAGGCCTTAACATAAGTTGTCAACTTCAATTTTAACTTTATAAGTTTATTTTTTAAAAATAAACCTGTAAGAACATAAGAACGGCCGTACTGGGTCAGACCAAAGGTCCTCTAGCCCAGCATCTGTCTTCCGTCAGTTGCCGAAGCCAGGTGCCCCAGAGGGAGTGAAGCTAACAGGCAATGATCAAGTGATCTCTCTCCTGCCATCCATCTCCATCCTCTGATGAACAGAGGCTAGGGACACCATTCTTAACCGATAAAAACATGGAGCGCTTAAGATAGATAAAGTCATTGTGGAGAAACTAAATGGATTTCTTTGCTTAGTTTCATGGCTGAGAGATGTTAGGAGAGATTCCAAACTGAGCGGCTTTTGTAGGTGACAATCTGGGAACTGTCACAGATTGAAGTGTACTAAGGAGTAGTTTTGAATAATTGGTAACTATCAACATTAACAAGTCATCGGAAGATGGCATTACCTCAGGTTCTGAGACTCAATTGTGAAGTTGCGGAATATAACTAAGGTTTGTAACTGTCCTTTAAATCGGCTCGGTACCCAATGACTGGAAGTAGCTAATGTAAGCCAATATTTAAAAAAGGGTCTAGAGGTGATCCGGCAGTTACAGACGGTAAGTCTAACGTTGGTACCAGGGCAATTAGTCAAGAAACAATAGTTAAGAATAAATTGTCAGACACACGAAAAACATAAACTGTTGAGCAATAGTCAACATCGTTTCTGTAAAGGAATGTGTCTTATAATCTATTAGAGTTCTTTGAAGGGGTCAACACAACGGTGACAAGGGGATCCAGTGGACATAGTGTACTAGATTTCCAAGAAAGCTTGACAGGTCCTCACAAAGGCTCTTACGGTAAATAAGCTGTATGGGATAAAGGGAAGGTCTTTCATGGATTGAGAACTGGTTAAAGAGCAGAGAACAAAGGGTGGATTAATGGTAAATTTCAGAATGGAGAGGGGTAACTAGTGTGTTCCCAGGGGTCAGTCTAGGACAGTCTATCAATTTATCATAATGATCTGGAGAAGGGTAATAGTGAGTGAATAAGTTTGCAGATGATACTAAACATTCAAGATAGACCAAAGCAGATTGTGAAGAATCAAAAGTGATCCACAAAACTAAGTGATTGGGCACAAAATGTGCAAATGAAAATTTAATGTGGATAAATGCAAGATAGCACATTGAAAAATAACCCCAACAAAACATCAATATTGATGGGGCTAATATTAGCTACAACGATCAGGAAAAGATTGGTGTACGTGGATAGTTCTTTGAAGATTCCACCAGTGCGCAAAGGCGGTCAAAAAAGCGAAACAGGATTGTTAGGAATACATATAAAAAGGGGAGAGAATAAGACTGAGAATATATTATTGCCCTTCATATATTGTAATCCATGTAATGTTTGTCCACCACTCGAAGGAGACTGGGTGTACAGAGTGGTCCGTCTTATTTCTGTAAAACTAGAGATGATCCTAACGATTAGAAAAACTTACTGAACAGTGGCACCATAATCGAATATGGGCGCGCTCTTAGGAGAGTCCAGACGAGGAAATGAATTAAAGATGAGGCTCTTTCAGCTTGGGAAAAGAGAGACTCAGAGGGTGGGGGGATAGATGCTAGAGGAGATCTATAAAATCATGAGTAGATTTTGTGTGAGGAAAGGAGTGAGGACATAAGAAGACATATGTCTATATTGCACACAGATAATACGAGAGAATGAACAGGTGTGTCCCAAATCGAATATTCTGGGTTAATTAAGTTAGCAGCGGTTAATAACATAATAAAGGAAGTTTTCATGTCACAACTCAGTCGTAATCAGCTACTTGTGAGCTTATTCTGAGTTCATAGAAGTAGGCTGTGTTGAACGGCTGTGTATCTATACATATTGGTTTACAGGAGCACTGGTAGACGAGTTCACTGTCGTGGACCATATACGTCTCAAATAGAATGCGATCTGATCTAGCGAGGATAAAGTACGCCCAGCACATCTGGAAGGAGGGTCCAACTATGGAGGTTTCCTTGCTCCCATTGACTGCTCTTTTCCAGGGCTTTTTTCTCTGAACAGCGAGAGGCTGTTGAGCGGAGGTGGGACTTTAATCAGTGGTCGAAGCTCATCAAACATACTCTCTGCTCTCTTAGCTTCTCAGTATCTGCACTCTCAGATTTAAAAGAAAAAATCTGAGTTTTAATATTTGTTAAATCAGTTTTTATTCATATGGTTTAAAAAAAAACAACGCCAAGTTTTTTTTTTTTTATGTTCTTCAAGGTACTTGCTTTATGAAACAGTTTCCTAGTTTGAGGCATTGGGAACTCTCAGATTAGAGGTGTTACGATGAGAAGGAGACGTCTAAATGGGAGTAACCATTTGATAATCAACTTGTGTATTCAGGTTTAGGCCGAAGATTCTAACAACTTAAAACTGGGGGATATCTCCTTCCAGCTGTTGTATAGCAAATCGGCATTAATACTTTATGTTTCAAGTGAGAGCAAGACAACCTTTTAGTGACATTCTTTTAAAACCTAAAGTTGCTGTCAGGGCAATTCTGTCTACAGAGAGAGTTACCACACGTTTACAATGTTTATTGTAACAGTGTTCATGAGGAAAGACTTCCAAGAATGAAAGTGAACAACATGCCTTGGTGGGCGAGGGAGGGAAAAGGAGCGGAATTCCACTGCATTCCCATCTCAAGGTTGTTCTAATATAGAAGTACCAAGAGGCTAGTTTTGCTGTGATGAATTATATACGGGTAATCGAAGGTTGGTGTGTAAAGAAAAGGGAGAGTTTTATTCTCCTTTATGAAAGAAAAACTCCACTAACACTAGAAAGTTACCAACTTTGGTTAAGAAGTTACCCTTTGGTCGCATTGTATATGAAATTATTGCTTTGAGATGTCTTAATAAATAGAAAAATATGCTTTTGCAGCATATTTTTCGGGGAGTGAAGAAGAGGAAGAATTTTTCTTTGCTGTGTCACTAATTGTTTCTACGGGCTTACCATGATTACAAATGATTCTAACGCTGCACGCACGACAGAGGTGTGTATGGGCCACTAATCACCATTAGAATTCTATACCTTGAATACCAATTGCTGAACAGCAGTAAGTTGGCTCTGGCAAAGTGTAACAGGATGGATTTTTGATGAAAGATTTTGCAATACTTAGTGTGAATATTGAAGGGGAGAGGATATTCAAAGCCACTGGAAGTGCAAGAATGCGGATGCGCTCAAGATAGCAGGATGGCGCAGACAATCCAAATGGCAATATACAATTACGGCTTTACGCAAACAAAGGTAATAAAAGAAAATGTAGGGATATGTTTAATGTAATTTGCTCACACCAAAGACAATAATAATGAGGGTTTCAGTGATGGAATGATTTTCAGTTTATTTAAGTGGGTAATATTGAACTCAACCACAGGTAAATCTGTTTAAAACACAACAAACATTTATTAATGTTCTCTTAATTATATTCCGTGAGCTATCTGATGTAACATATTAGCTTCCTATGAGCTTATTCGTTTCTATGTGTATTTAAAGTTATAGTAGAATGATTAAAAGCCAACACAATCAAGGATTCTACTTTAAAAGTGATTTTCCCTAAGTCCAGTTGTATGCTGTTTCCATATCGTGGTTTTAAGTCCATCTTTACCATATTGTCAAAAAAAAAACAAAAAACAAATCAGTCCTACATGGGGGTGGTGGAGATACAATATTATAACTTATAGTTATAGTCCATTAAGAGTCACAGTTTTTGGTGCAAAGACAACGGAGCAGTGTCAATTACTAGGCAGAGTCAATTTAGGGGTTAATTGTATACCATGGATTTTGCTTGGACTAATAGCAAAGGTTTTGCCACGAAAGATG